>NC_066563.1:661131-708631 GCF_024679095.1 Eriocheir sinensis
TTGACCTTATAATACTTGAATTCGTCACGATAAGAAAATATAAATAATACTGTAGTCAAAAGTTTTGTTTGACGTGAAGAAGGAAAGAGCCCAGTCTAAGAAATAATAATGATAATAAAGGAAAAAAATCAAAGTGAATTAATACTGACACGCCTGTTGAAATTCCCATTCTCTCTCTCTCTCTCTCTCTGAAGAAAGCATTTACGACAGGTTCACCCACAGCTTAATTCTTCCTCATCTTTATCTGCCGTATAATGAAAATATATATAGCTAGTGTAACAAAATAAAAAATGGGAAAAGGTGGATACTACATATAAAAAAGAAAAAAAAGTGCTGAACTACTGGAACCCATTGCAGGTGTGTGTGTGGGGGGGGGGGGGGGATAGAAAGACCAGGATGTGGCTCATTATACACTATACATATACTGCCTAAAGTGTTTCGAGATAAATAACCACCTTGTGTATACCACCATCGTTACTGCTACTGCCACCACCAAAGTTTCGGTTACATAAGAACGTAAGCGTAAGGAGTCTGCAAGAGATCGGGTGGCCCAAGGATGAGACAAACTAAGGATAGTTCAGTGAAACATCATCAACTCAGCCATGACGTCACGGCGGTAACGCGCTGGAGACCCTCGCCAGCAAGAATCTCATTCGAATCTTAGTTTTATTCAAGGATTTACACATCATATATGAAGTGTGGTGTTCTCTGAAACATATAATAGTTGTACAGCTAGTTTTAATATGATGTGGTATTAATATTAGACAAGAATTCTATAGATCTTTGGCAAAACCCTGAGAGAAGGTGGGTGGTAGTGCTGGACCGATCGACACTTTTTACATATTTTTAAGCTGGTTAACATCTGCTATAGCCATACCTAGCTTCTGCTTGGATCTTTCCAGGTATTTTTCCTACCTGGTCCCCTTATTTCTCCATTAAGAGGGATTATTAAAGTTTCTACTGTACTTATTCATTAAGACATCACTCTTATACATTCATCCCTAGGACGCATTATAGCCTATGCATTTCATGTCTCGCCCATCCTTTGCCTCACATCTAACATTCCTCCATATGCCTACCTAACTTTTCTTTTCACGTCATTACACTTTTCCTGTATCTTTTTTGGTTCAGGTTTTAGTTCCAAATAACTATCATTATGACTTGGTGTTAGTTCTCATTCATGATTACAATAACAAATTAAGCACAGAGAAAACCGTGACAATAAGACATCACTCCTTTCAGAATGGTTTATTATTTTTGTTGATTCTTCGTTATTTACTCTTGTTTTCACCTATTTAAGACAATACAAACCTTCCTTAATCTTTCAAATGCCTTCAAAATAGTTAAATACCCTCCTAAATAACGTAAAATAAGAGAAAAAAAACTGCACTGAAACGATGTGGATCATATTGCTTACCTGGATCATTTTCCTGTTTTGGGAGTAAAAGGGAAGGCACACCATCGGCCTTTGGTGATCTTGTTGCCTGTGGAGAATTGTTGATCAGCTTCCTCTTGATAATGTAATGTTGTGTGTAGTCTGTCGCCTTGAAATGACTTGAACAAAACTCTGGCAGTATCTGGATTGAACTCATCTTTACGACTACGCGCATGAATCCACTGCCTAACTAAGGACTTTGTCTTCAGAAAACGATAAAAATGAAGCTTTCCTAGCTTCTTACACCTGTTATTGTTATTACAGCCGTAAACAGCACACCTTGTCATTGTTCACAGCAAGAATCTTCAATCCATTGAACACCACCAGGAAACTAAAAAGATACAATGGTAGGGGACAAGTGCTAAAAAAAATAAAGGCCTTGATTTAGTCAAGGATTTAGTCAAGGGAGCAGACATAAGGGACTGACATTATGAACTACGTACAATCTAGGGGCAAATGCAGGTACTCACTAAGCACAGCTGAGAGAACATTATTGTCAATGAACCAGCCCACCAGCTCAGGCAGGTCCCAGTGGCCCTGTGGTTAGCAAATTCAGGAGAACAGTCAGCATGAAAATATCGACAAGATAGAAAGATGCAACATCGCGGTGAAATTTGAGAGATAGAAGACTGCAGGTATAAGAGGCGGGGGAGGTGGAAATTGAGTTGGTAGGACAAAGAATCTTAACTCCATTCTGTCTAGCAGAGCTTTGTGTGTGGAGCGCCCCCACACATGAGCTGCACACTTCATACGAGGGCGGGCAAGGCCTCTATAGCCTATATGGACAGTATCTGAGAGGGGGAAAAGAGCAGGAGGAGATGATACAGAACACCTAATCTTGAGGAAGATAATTTAGTGAGAAAAGAGATATGAAGTTTTCAGTTAAGATTTAGAGTTAAAGTTAAACCAAGAATGTTTATCGTAGTAGAAAGTGCATGACAGCTGTGTGTAATCGAAGATTGGGGGATGGGTGCTTTTATAAGATTGTGTTGAGTTGACAGGTAGAGAAATTGAGGTTTTGAGGCACTGATGGACACCAAGTTCCTCTGCCCCATTCAGAAACGATAGCAAGATCTGAGGTTAAGCGTTCTGTAGCATCCTGCCGAGTCATATAATTTCTGTCAAAAGATGTTGATTAATGCAGGGTAGAGTCATCACCGTAGGAGTGAATAGAACAGTTTGCTTTGGAAAGACCATTGATGAACAACAGAAAGAGTGGGAAATAGAATAGAGCCCTGCCAGACACCACTGTTAATGTGGTATATTATCGTAAATTACCTGTGTTTCTCTGGGCCTTGCAACAATTACACTTCAATGCAATAAGCGACACTGTTAATAAAAATGTAGCTGATCACTCTCATTGACTTTTTTATTTATTTATTTGTAAACGAGAGAAAATCAATGACATGCGGAAGCCTATCCTCATAAAAAATCGTTCTTGCGTAAAAGCCCTGCGAAATCACAAAATCAAGCATATAGGCTTTTTTAGAAATTATATTTACATTACAATATTTGCCAAGTATCTGCTCAGTGTCGCCTTCGACGAAATTTATCATTAACATCAGGGCGTCAGACATCTCGACAGAAAGAGTGACCTCCATTGTTTGATCTCCCTGTGCAACACCAGCCTCTTCCAATAGTGTTTCGCTCTGCCCACAACTCCTGAACGTCATCACCTTTGACCTGTCTACACTCCTGGTAGTGGCAGGTGTCCACCCAAGGTCTTGGTTCATTTCAAACAATAACCAGCAGTCAGTTGAGGGCGAAGTATAATACGCGGAGACACAAAGACCTGGGCCTTCCTAGTATTAGTAGGTTGGGGGTTGTCGAGATGCCTGACGCTCACCAGGAATCACTTTTATTTGTCTTACCTTGCAGAGAATGATCCATTAGCACCCATCGTCTTCCCCTCCCTATTGACAGCCTTTTAATTAAATATTCATAGTTTCTATTCCTCCTCCCCGCAGTGAGCCATGGGGAGTGCAAGGTTCCATTCATAATGCGAGGGACATGGTTCAGCTTCGAGAAGGGCAGCAACACCCTCACAGAGATTGATGACACCTCCATGAGCAGGCATGGCTCTTGTGTCGCCATGAAAGTGTACCGTAGTGACTACAAGGCGCTGCTCTTCAAGAACAATGAATGTTACTACTGTGTGCGGTTTCACATCAGGACCGTCAACGTCATGCAAAAAAGTTCAAGTGAGTAGCGACATTTCCTATTTTATTTGTTTTCATATTGTGTTTTTTTCTGGTTTTATTATCTTTTTCTGCCTGCCCCCCTGAATAGTGCAAGGTACAGGTTATTAATTGGTGTCACTTTGATCTTTTGATTAGATTGAGAACTTCAGCATGTAGCTACGTGGTGATTCTCTCCACTTTACACTTTATTCATATTCTTTCATCTCTTTTCACATCTTGGTGAACTATCTTCCAGTAAAAGAAGGCACTGACCTTTCCTTCTTTACTTGCTAAGGCATAGGCAATTATGTTTGGTTAGATTTAGTACATGGGCTACAGTTGCTGCATATGCTCCCATTATATTTATTTTACTCCCAACTTCCTTTTTTCTCCCCCAAACAGCTGGATGCAACACTTATACTCCTCCACATTACAAGCCATCCCTGGACGAGGCTTGCGCAGAGCTTGACAAAAACCAGGTCCTCGTCACAATGTTCAACGAGAACTATAAACCCAAGAACTGCCGCTCTGCCATTGAGGGCGTGTGGCAGTTTGCTTACCAGAACAGATTCTTGTGAGGACAGTGCTGGTTGTGATAGCCTATCTATGATTAAGATCAGATCCAGATCAGATTCGGGAAGACACGCTTTATATTTTAATTTGTCGTATTTCCATTCTATTTATGTTGATCTGCCGTTTCTTGTTTTAGTCCTACACCTTTCTTTCATAGTCCTTCATCATCATCCTTCTCACTTTTCTTCCTCACAATACTACCACTCAATCTTTAATACCCACTTAAAATCTAGTCACATTCAGTTAACTATGTTTGGGTTAAGAATCACTTCAGAAGCTACCACCTCCCCCCATTTTTAGTCAAACTTTAATAGTTTCAACTAACTATACACAGTTAACACTCATTTTAGAATTATTATATATTGATGCGAGTACTCACCACACGGTACACTGCTCTACTGTTTCCTCTGTCTGTCTCTTTATAATCTATAGTAATAAATAAAACTATAATAGTGAGAGGTTACTTAACCAGCAATAGGTTATTATGCTTAGTGGCAATAGGTCTTTATTTTAGCTGCTATAGGTTACTCCTAGTTGTAATAGGTTACAATTTATTTGGTTTGAGTAAGTTTGTCAGTATAGATATGCATTCTCAAATAATGAAGAGACAAAAGGTTAGTTATTTAAGCCATAGGTTTGGCTACTTTGGTAGCTGTAGGTTAATATCCATTTTGTTGCATAAATGGCATGAATTCCTTTAATTTCAGAAGATAATGCATATTCTTTGTTTTTGCACAAACTGGGCTTCATTTTCCATAAAAATCAAATCACCATTTCTGATTGTTCCATGGTAACTCTCAAAGTAGGATATTACTGAGGGATATTGAGCCTCAAATTTTAGGGAAAATGTACAAAATTAGTGTTGGGTAGTTGAATTGTTAATTGTTAATGGCATTATGGGGAGGCGGTGGCTGAATCGACAGAGTAACAGCACCACGTTCAGGAGGACGCGAGTTCAATCCCCGCCCGGTGCCACCAAGCTGGGATTTTTCAGCCACCGCCGAGTGGCTTAAAACTACCCACATGCTGTCCAGAAGACCACCTATCAACCTGGACTCTAGATTCTAAGATTAAAGATGAGCTCCGGGAGGGCAGCATGAGCCAATGCAAGATGGCGCCACTATAAACACTCGCCTGCACCAGAACGGGCTGGGCCGACCAGCAGGACCCACTGGGAAGAAGCCTTTGGCCGACCATCAGGTCCCACCGGGAAGAAGCCTACCGGCGTTATAGGCCGCGACGTAAAAAAAAAAAAAAAAAAAAAAAAGTTTTTGCAAAAAACGCCATTAATGGGGATTATCGAAGACCCGAGACATTAAATGCCATCAAGATTTTTCAAACGGCATTATCTTTTAGTGGCATTTTTATAATATTCTTAATATCATTTTTGAGTTTTTGGGGGTTGGCAAAGTATTTTTAGAGTTTAATGGGAATTAAACGCTACAGTGGAATTAACAATTTAATGGTTTTGACAGAAATGGCCGATTATCAACTTGTAAAGTCAAATGCCCAACATAAACAGTGTTAACTTGTCCATTATCAACTCATCATTTTACGCATTTAATGTTTTGGTTAATGAAGCCCAACACTGCAAAATTTCACTTGAAAGACATCACCCATTTTTATTAGAGACAGACATAAGAAGAATCTTCACCCCATGCTTTTTCCTCTGCAGCTTTACAGGTGAGTGTAACCACCCTGATGCCAAGATCCACTCATGCCAGGAGCCTGGCAACCAGTTCCTCATCGCTAATCAGAAGTTTAACCTGACCTTCAAAAAGTGTGAGGGCATCAAGGAGTCCTTTGATGGAAGTGAGTCTGCCCTGACTATCCTGTGATCATCCTAAAGCTTGTCAAAATAAAATCAGTTGTAATGCATAATTCTAATCAAAATCAGAGCACACCCTAATCTAGTAACCCTATTCCATCAGCAAGTAGGGAATTTTCATGTCTATGTATATGTGCAACTATACTCTTTTCAGACTAACTGTGCAAACAAGCCCTTCTATGCCAACTTAGCATGCACAAACAAGAATTTACCTTTCTCAGCATTAACCAATCACATGCAGCTCATGTTGAAGATGGTGGGATGGCTTGGTTGTGGAATAGCTAATGATATCACTGGGTTACAAAAAAAAAAAAGATGTGCAAGTTGTCTTAAGTTTTTACAACTGATTTAGGACAAATTTGCACCGCTGAATCCGAAAATGACACCCATTTCTCTCGATTAGGGCAGGTTTTTGTGCTAAGTCGATTTAAAAAAAAATTGATCTTATAACTAAATCGATTACGTCTTTGTGACATTTTTGGTTGATTTTTCTTAACCCTCTCGCTCACGATGACTCGTTTTGCGTCATCAAAGGGTAAAAGGTCCTGGCGCACGATGACGCGAAACGCGTCATAAAAGTAAAAAAAATTGATTAAAAAATAAGTTTTCGGTGAAAGTGTGTCAAATTTGGAAGCTTCATTTGTTGGGATAAGTTTCTTAATGGTAACATATGGCAACCTTTCTAAGGAGCGTAGATGAGTACGTATTTTGAGTTATCAAGGGAGTAGAAGGGGAAAAAAGTCAGCTTCTATACGAGTCGGAACATATAAGTGCTTTTTCAGTGTTTTCAATACCCCGAGTTTCGCAATCCTCGAGTTTAGCACCATACATGTGGAATGAAGCAAGCGCGAAACTCGGGAGGGTACTGTATATATGTAAAAAGAAAAAAAAAATAGGCATCCAAAATACATATAAAGTTTGGTGACATTTCACTTCCAAAATATAAGCATTGCATTATGTAACAGTACTAGTCAACTGTTGAGGAAAATTCCCCTCATAGCAAATAACAAAAAAATAATAATAATATAAATTACTAATAAATGAAAATTTTGCCTTAATAACAGAATAAAAAATAATGCTTCAGATCATTACTAATGACTTGGAATATTAAATTATCCTAATGTTTGATATATTGCAGTGTATTTTGCTAAACTGTAGAGGAAAATACCATTCAGCAAATAATGTAAAAAAAAAAAAAAAAAAAAATCCTGATAAATTAAAATTTTGTTTTCACAACTGAATAGAAAATAATGTTCCTCATCCTGCTCTTCATCTGTTTCCGACTCATCATTTTCTCGGAGAGCTCATCATCTGGCTCATCTGAATTGACAAAAAATAATTGAATCTGAATCACCAGATGAGGTATCCGATCGTCCTCCGTAAAAGACGGTTGGGTTCATTTATGTTGAAAAGGAGGGAAAAAAGCATTATTAATAGTTTTCTTATGTACAGCTGATCAAAATGTAAGATATTGTATTGATACTACTCATATATGCATCATAAAAACTACACCAAATAGCGGAACAAGATTATATTAGTGTGTCGCGAACTGGTACAGATATGCGCCAACCCATGCCTGGTACATTGGTGCACCAATACGCGATAGAAGGAAAAAATATTAGTGGTCCGCGATTCGGTATATATTTGTACCATGGATTTTTACGCTCTATGCTACAGGCCATCCCCTCACAATGATACATATCTCCTCTCTCTGCAAAAGTCCAACGAACACTGGCGTGGTAGCGCCGTGAAGGTTCCGCGGGGCAGGCAAGAGTGCTGAGTTGCCAAACACGGTTAACATGTTAAGCAGAGGAAGTATCTGCTGAGAACTAAAAAATTATTCTAACAACTTCAACCTACCACAACACTTTCTCAAACAGTTAAAGATGTCTCATATTAGGTCTATGAGAAGAATAACTTTTCTTTTTCTAGCAGCTAAAAGTTCTTGTGTTAGGTTGATTGGTTTAGGACGAGGAAGAACCATATTTTTTCCTCCTACCGAACTACATCTTTGCCACTTACCAACTGTATTTGTCTAATAGCTGAAGAATATTTTTGTTCCTGAGCTACTGTTTTTTGGGGGGGAATGTATTTTTTTCCTTAAATTAGCTCTATATCTTCTATATCCTTACCAATTATTCCCACCCCTCTTCATCTTGCAGTTATCATGTCTGGATGACTGTTTTGAGGGGAGGAAGCCTAATTACCTCTTCACCATTAAACTAAAACTGCCTACTAACCACTTACCATCTCTTCCTCTTGTAGCTAAAGAGTTTTCCTGTCTGGGCGACTGGTTTATTGGAAAGAACCATTTCTTTGCTGCGGCAAACACCAAGGAGTCAAGGAAGGATGAGAAGTACCGCTGCTTTGTGCGTAACCGTGATGATGACGTCTACATGGGCCACTCCATCACACCAGAGTGTTCTGTGCTCAAGACTCCTGAGAACAGCCCCTTCAGGTTCCGTATGACTCCAGGTGAGATGCAGCGACATAGGCAGTTGTATTTACCTAGTTGTAGTATACAGTGCCTGAGCTACTTTTGTGTGGTCCTGTCCCCCTAAATTTGTTCAGTTTTTCCTAAAATTAGATGCTTCGAATGTGGGGTTGTTTCTTGTTGTTTCTTTCAGACTCTTGCCTCTATACTTCTCATCTACACCCTCCCATCACTCACACCAGTTCCTTGAATATGTGTTTCACTCACTCCCAACACATCCATTCTCCCATTTACAAAATCATCACTCTCCTCTTTTCTTCACCACCTAAACCATTCACATTTATAGACACCAGTCTCATACATTCCTTCCTCTTCTGCCGCCCCCTGGCCATTGCTCCTGCCTCTAAAGACTCGATAAAAGTATTAGAGGCCACCAATGGGTGGCCAGTCCAATGTAGTGTTATGAAGACTTGCTCCTTGTCCAGGCTAAAAGGACTAAAACAAAGCAGCTGATGGTCGCTGCCCCCCTCCCCATTTATATATGGGTACAATTAAACAAAAACATCTGTCTTTAGATTCATATGTATCTTTTATTTTGCGAGTCTAAATATAGATGTCAGTTTGAAATGCATCAAATACAGGGGAACCATATATAGGTGTATGAACTATAGTCGACAGAGTATATATATAGATGATTTTTTATTTGGTGGTTCATCCTTCCTCCCTGCCACTGTTCATCACCCGAGACATTTTTTGTTCGGAAAATTTGTTCAAACCGATTTATTCGTGATGAGAGGCGTTCGTGACCCGAGGTTCCACTGTATTTGCAATCCACTCGTCCTTCCCTTTCTTGCATTACATCTATTACTCTAGAAAAGAATCGCATGAAATCTTTAACACCTGATCTTTCCCTTGTAAATCCAAATGCTCTCTCTGTTTAATATTTCTTTTCTTTATAAATATTCCATCCTCTGTCTGATGACATTTTCTTTCAGACTTTACCCTTTATCTCTATTGCCCTTTCACACATTTCATTGTACCACTCCTTTTTTCCTTTCTCTCACTTTATATAAAAATACATATCCTGCAACACTTTGTTTATACCATTAAGAAAAATTCATATTTGCTCTGTAGGTGCATTCATTACTGCTTTTTTTCATTTCACTCCAGTCAGTTTCACCGAGGAATCTTTTAAGACCTATAAAAGTCATTTTGGCAAAGTTCTCCCTAGTCTCCTTGTGTGTATCTCATTTTGTGTGCCTTTTGTACCTGATCCCTTTTCTACTTCTAACATCATGTGAAGGTGTGTGAGGTATCTTGTGAGTTACAAATTGTCATGTTGTGTAGTAAGAGGATGTTAATGGGATCCAGGTACTGCAGATTGAAAGTAGGTTACCAGGTGTTGTTTTTAGGTTATAAATGAAGGGTAGCAAAACATAGAAGCTGAGAAAGGATAAATAAAGTAAGTGCTTTGGAGATATAAGGCAGCATAGCACGTGAAAAGATATAGATAATGTTCAAGATAATATGCAAGAGAGATGAACAAGAGTTTGTATTATTATGATAAATATGATATTAAAAATTTCAAATTTATAAAGCATTAGTCTACCTACCTGGTTACATACCTACATATCTACTCCTCCATCACTGTGTCTGTCTGTCAAGCAGTTACTATCTGAACCCCAAAACCTCACCCAACTAACTGACCTATTACCAACCCATACCTCAACAGTAAAGCAGGAGACAGTCACACCCGGGTGTCTGCTGCCCAAGAACTTCAGTGGAGAGTGGATGAACACAGCCCACACAGAGGCAGACGTGTTTATCAACCAGACCCACATCATAGAGACCACGTATCCAGATGAGGGGCGCTATCGGAGGACTATCTATGTGTGCCGAGAATCAAGGGACAACCGCTACATGATGGCCAGGCTCAACATTGATGGATGGTGGGTGGATGCCTGTGGGTGATGAATTGGTTGGATTGTATAATGAAAGATGGTCTCCCTTTTATCCTCCTTCTTTTCTTCATTATCCTCCTCCTCTTTATCTCCCTTTTCTTCTCTATCCTATTTATCCTCCTATTTTCTTTCTTCTCTTCCACTTCCCTCCTCTCCACCTCATCTTTACTCTTTCATCCTGGTCTTCCTCCTCTTCCTCTCCTATTTGTTCTCTTCTACTGATTCTTATTCCTTTACCTATCCCTCCTTTCTTTCCTTCTTCATAAACTACTGCAGGATGGATACTAAGAAAAGGGCAACCATATAAATAGCGAATCAGAAAGAAAATATTGTTCAAATGCCCTTATTTTTTCTTCTTTTCCTCTGTTAACAATACTGCTATGTGAACTCTAGTAATGCCACCATCTCTGAATCATCTATACATTAATTTGGATTTTTACTTTTTTCCCCACCACAGTCAGAAGGACTACGTGTGTTTTGAGTTTGTGCCACGCCACCACAACATCATCAGGTTCAGGAAGGGTCTGGAGATGATTCGGGAAGATTTCTCTACTGTCTGTTCCTACATCCAGTTTAAGAGTGGACGAGACTGGAACTACAACCTCATGTTGGGTGAGTCTTGCTGGTGTTTCCTTGAATAAGGTTGATTTTATCTCATTTTTATCTATTTTCTCTACTATGTTTAAATTCTTCAGGTGAAACATCAAAGAAACATCTCATTCTTTGGAAGAAGAGTCAGTCCATTATAACCATGAGATTAAGGGGCATTGGGATCCATAAATCTGCCATAAGATTCCAAAGATTTTTTCCCATACCATCACCCACATACCTCTCCACCACCAGCCAAGGACCCTGTGGCTGTGAAGTGCCCTGTTGCTGGCAAGTTCAACTTTACACAGAAAGGGGAGCTTCCGTTCGAGACCCGAATCCTGGGAGGTGTTACCAAGTCTCCCTGGGATGACATCTACTGCAGGGAAAACATCTCTGACCTCTCAGTGTGTGACGAGGATCAAAAAGAGATGTGGATAGATGCCCACTACTGCATCACAGTGGATGCCTACGGCCGACATAAGGATATTTACAGTACGTGTGTTTGAAGCATTGCAATGGGATGTGGGACAACTTACAATGTGTGAGATTTAAGTGTTCATCACCCTGTCAGATGCTAATGGCCTATACATGGATGTTTGCAGTATGTGTCTTGTAATTCTTACACTTGGAATAGCATTGATTTTGTTATGTGTAGCTTAAATGTTGATAACTATTTGCGATGCCCACAGCCAACACATGGATACTTGAAAATACCTACATGTAAATGAGGGCCTAAGAGTGGGAAAGTGTACTTGATGGATATTTTTTCATGTGTTAGTTTTGGAAATTTATTTAAGATGCCTATGATCAGCATATGGATGTCATTTGTAAGTGTCTTGAAAGTCATACAGTTTGATGACTTCTGTAGTCTTTTCTAATCAAGAGTGAGCTTCTAATGTTTATAAATATATGAGAGGAGGGATACTGCAGCTTTTTTTATTTAGTTAATGCTTCATTACTAATTACATTGCACACAGGGAAAGGTTATAGTCAGCTTTACTTACTTCTTAGTCACAGGTGTACATTGAGAACAGAATCTTCATCATTACTCTATTTCCTACAGCCAGGAGGGGTGGAGTACATAAAAAAAATAAAGTAATGTTGAGGCACAGTAATATAATATCTACTATCACCAACAGCTGACCCTGACTACAAGCTAAAGTGCATCGGCTACTGGAAGGAGAATCTCAAGTCTTACCTGATCACCTATGACGAGCTGGATCCCTTCTCCAAGTACAGATGTTGGGTGTACCAGAGGGCTGACCTCAACAGGGTGCTCATGTCCCAGAGTGTTGGTCCATTCTGTAACTTAGCCCAGACCGTCCTCAGTCCAGACAATGGTGCTGCGGTTATACTCAACATGGTGGAGTACGAGAGAGAACGTGAGTATGGTGTATCAATATTTATACATAAAGGTGATGAGAACAGGATGATGTAGAGTTTCTCCAAAGAAATATTTACGTACCGTATTTTGCGGCGTATAACTCACACCTTTTTCATATAAAAAATGCCTGAAAGTTTACCCCTGCGCGTTATACGCCGAAAGTACAAATTTTTATTGATTTTTTTTCTTCTTTGGGGTGTTTTAAGGGTCTTTTTTTTCATCCTGTCCAATAACAATTACAAACTTCCCTTTATTATTGTTTATGATCCTTCATAGTCCTTAGCTGTCTCATAATATGTTACCATAGAATGCAGATACAAAAATAAAGTCGGTGGAGGATCGCCCATGCCTTCTTGTTATCCCGCTTCTCCGTCGGGCGCCGACACGACCTGGCCGCCATTTGCATTGTTCTGTATGACTAAGGTACACTGTTGCCAATTCGAGCAGTACAAACTACATAAAAAATCATATTGGAAAAAAAATTATCCATGTGTTAATTATTTATTATTGATATTAGTGAGAATAATGTGGTAAATATGATACAAAAAACTGTTCATCATGAGTCTTTTACGAGGAGTTATTTCTCGCAACACCAGCCCGACCAACATTTGCATTGTTTGAAAACCACACAACCACACCCATACAACAGCTGCATGCTGTGTGTCACCAGAACCGTGTGAATTGCGTCTTGCCTAGTTGTCTGTCATAACCTACGAGTGATAGTGAGAATAATATGCTAATTATGATATCAGAAGCTGTACATCATCAGTATGTACGAGGATGTATTTCTCGCAACACCAGCCCGATTGCCATTTTCAGTGCTTTAATAAAGGACACTCATCAATTCAAGCAGTACAGGTTACACTAAAAATATATAAATTTCGGGAAACTTTACATCGTCAATGTTCTTTAACCGTGCATATTTCTGAGTATTTTAAGAACTATTTTTTTTCTCCAAAATTATTGTCCTAAAAATTTGGGTGCATGTTATATGCCGCAAAATACTGTAATATTAACCCCTTCACTACGACCGGGCCAAAACTGCGCCCCGCACCGTATCCGAGATCACTGCGCGTGCCAAATTTCAAATGTCGCTATTGAATATAACAAGTTTTCAGCCATAAACTCAACATAATCATCATGTATTACATATGAAAACATGCAGAATTAAATGGTGCACATAAAGAAAGATAAATTAATTGATAATTTTGAGATGTAAGCATAAATATATAGATAAAATAACTCGTATATTGGCTAAAGCGAGCCAGGACGCAGTATGCGTGTCCTCGGATATGGTACAGGGCAAAGATTGGTAATTGGTTCTCATTGATGAAGACAGGCAAAGCCTCCAAGAGGATTTGTACAAAATTTCAGTTTGGTCAGATAGATGGGAGATGTCCTTTAATGAAAACAAGTGCCAGGTCCTTCAAGTTGGAACAAGAAATAAGAAGTTCAATTACGAAATGCTTTCTCCTTTTACATACACTATCAAAAACACTGACCAAATTTTGTAAGTCACTTTCATTTTCTGCAATGAACACTGTGTCATCAGCAAATAAGATTGAATTCAGCACCCACTTTCTTCCCTCAGTGTACATTTTTACTCTAACTTCCCCAACTTTGCCCTTTATTTCTCTCATAACACCATCCATATAAGTATTGAACAACCATGGTGACATGACACACCCCTGCCTCAAACCCACTTTTATCTTAAAATGTTCACTCGTTTCTCCACTAATTTTGACACATGCGGTGCATCCTCATAAAAAGACTTTATTGCGTTAAGTAACAAGTCATTTTTATCAACAGTTATAATCTACTATAATTTTCCTGTCCAGTGATGAAGAAACCAATTAAGTATCACTTGACAGAAATGAACCACAGATAACAGAACTAAAACTTGTTGTGTGGAGAGCAAGTTTCTTAGATAAGTGAGGGATGGATGCTTCAAGCTGCTATCCAGTCAGCAACAAGCTTACTTAAGCAATCTAAGCTCCAATCACAAGCTACAAATAAGCATAGTATAGTAGCTATTACATCTCAAGATCTATACTTTCATATAATGTTATGTTCTTGCATGTGAGAGAACCTTCTTAGAGTAGTCAGTGTAGGATTAATTTCATTTTCCAGGAAGTTGAAAGCTTAATATGTTGATAATGACATGCAAATAATACGAATTCAAAATGAACATAAGCAGATTCACCAAATCATTTTAATTTTCAGATGACCGTTGTCCCATGAACTTTGATGATGGATCTTACCCCTGGAAAGAACCTGGCTCCAACTTGCACATCTTTGAATTTCAGCCCACAGGTGTTGCAACCCTGACAACTACCTTGTCTGGAATGCTCTTGTTCTTGCTTCTCTCCTTCCACCTCATACACTTAAGTTGAGAATGATAAATGAAAGGTAAGGCCATGTCAGGAGATAATAATTTGTTAGGCTGAGAATGAAAATGAAAGGTAAAGCCATGTCAGGAATAAAAAGAATGTATCATTTTTCAAGATTGTGTGAAAATGTCAGTCCATAAAATAAGAATGACAAAAATTTACTTTAAAAAATCAGGCACCACTGCCACAGTTCAAATAAATAAATGCTTAATACAAAAATAAAACCAGAACTACTGTAAAAGCAAAGTACCAGCAATACCTACTCTCCCTTTCAGTGTCACCTCACCACATATAAAAATAAAACACATGGCAAACTATAAAACTGTAATTAAAAAAGATTGTGGTGTACTAACAAGTCCACCTCATGAAGGCAGAGTAAGACTTTGCTACCATGGGTAATATTTGTGGTAGTCCTCGAGTTACAACTAGCTGCCCTAAAATCTGATGCCTCAGCTTTGCATTAGTAGCAGCACAATATAAACCTCATCAATTAACTTCTGGTTAGGCTGTTGATAATAATGTGTTATCTATCTATCAAGTATAAAATCTCTGCCAGTAAGCCAGAGTTTGTACCTTTTACCCGGTAGCAGCGGGGATCATGTTTCTTAATGGTCCCTCTAAGCGAGAAAAAATCATCACTCACACAAACCATTTCATAATATATATCAAAGCATTTGTGATCAGTTTATGTATCATCTATTTTTTGGGGTTTATATCATGGCACAAATTTGGCCCATCGCTGCTACACGATAAAGCCACAAATTTGGCCCGTCGCTGCTACCGGGTTAATTATGAGCAAGTTTATAAAGCTACAAAAGTGCTGTGAGATTATCATCTATAAAAGTACACATTCCGTCCATTTCAGCTGCCTATATTGGAGTTTGATTTCTTATTGTATAAAAGGGTGACGATCCAAGAAGGAGTGGAAAAGCTGACAAAGAAATAACTTGACTTTGTTACCTATAACTCGAGCATCTTGAGGATTGCTATTTTTTACACATTTTACTACTCTTTTTTAAGGCTTGCATACATGTAGCCTTAGTTTTATTCCAGATTCACCCTAGACGAGATGATGTTAATTGCATCAGGAGTATTGTGCACATAAGCACATATATTTTTCCATATCAACTGTAAATTATGCATGTGAGTTTGGGTCTGTCTGTCTTAAATAAGTATATGCCCTTCAGCTCAAATCAAGTGCAAATATTTTCTATTATGAAAGTTTAAAAAATATTAGTGTCATAGAAAAGTGTCTTCCATAAGCTTCAGTTGTATATGGAAACCCCCGTAGTAAACTGTCTCAAAACTTGTCAAATTATTCTTTACTAGTTTTTAGTTGAAGTGCTTCACCAACCTTCCCTTACACTTAGTTGAAATACTACCTAAGCGAGTAATTTTTACATAAAACCTATAGAATGATATACTTTCCTGAAAGAAAGTATTTTATGTATATATATATATATATATATATATATATATATATATATATATATATATATATATATATATATATATATATATATATATATATATATATATATATATATATATTTTTTTTTTTAGAAACATAGTGTTCTCTTTATTGTGTGCAAGCAATCTGTCTCCCTAATGGTTGGGTGTACTGACAGCCTTCTGCACTTTTAAGCTAATCTGTAGGGGATGCAGCTACTGTTTACAGTTTTGCTGATCCCAGATTTACATTTCTCCTCTTAACCAGTGTACTTGCAGAACCATCGAATTTTCTGTTTCTGTGAATAGTAATATCCAGCATTTCATTATCACTTCTGCAACCTTGTTTAGATTCAGATACCTATGTTAATATTTTTATGAATCTCTACTTTTAGTATTCTCATGTGTAACATTGTCTTTATCTTTGTAAATACTAATTTAAAGAATTACATATTTGTCAGCACTTATAAGCCATACTACAGTGTTAGATTTTGTACCTGTACCAATAACTTACAATTTTGGAAACCATTTTGTCTTAAAAAATCAAGACTATAGTGAAACCATTTCAGCAAGTCTGTTGAGGAGTTGGCTCCCGCAGATCCTTTCCTCCCCTCTACTCTGCAACAGTCCCAACACCTATCTCTTCCTCTCATATGTTAGCTATAGGTACCATATGAGAAGAAAAAATAGGTATTGGGACTGCCAGGGCAGAGGGGGAGCCAACTCCTCAACGGACTCGCTAGAATGGTTTCACTATAATTATTTACAACCACTTTTTGTGTTTGATATTCCAGCCCCTTCTACCAGTGTCTTGCAAGGCACTTTATGGGTACTGTGATGGTAATCTCTTTCTATAAACCGTGAAGTACCTTAGTTTAAAAGCCATGCACGAAAACTGTACAATGAAACAAACCAAATGTCACTTCTTTTATTTCCTAGTTCACTCAAATAATACTTTTGTGCAGATTTAATTATTAGACAAAAAAGTTTCACACACAACACTACCAATAGTTTGAAAGGAATAACAAAACAGGGCTTTAGATGACGATTTCTCACCAATCAAGAAAGCAATGAATAGACGATAAATTCCTTCCTTGCCTCCTGAAAGTAAAACATCACTGGCAAACATAAGTCTGGCATCCACCTTGGTCTGTCATCATATTTGTGGCTTCTGTGGTATGTTATGTCAATAGTTCAATGATCAGCTTTCCAGGCTCTTGACAGGCTGTCATATAATGCTAAAGGCTTCTGCATATTGGTAGTGTTAATATATTCTCTTCCTCCTCCCTCCCTGCCTGCCTTAGTCCCCATAGGCGAGCTTTGCTCGGGCTAAGCCTGACATACGCATTTATGCTGCTGTCTAAACAATGTTGGTTGGGCAGTCAGAACCTGGCAGTGACTGAAGCAGGATCGAGTGGTGTATGATAACATGGATAGCAGGACATGCAAGAAGAAAATCGTGCTATGTATTGTTATATCAATGTGCGCAAAGATAAAAACAACAAGGCAGATGTGGTGAAAGGCGTGACTACAAAGAAAAAAGGACTTAGGAAGTCATGTGACAATATTGCAGGAACTAAAACATGAACCAGAGGTAGATTTCCCTTCAATGCTGATTTCGAAGAAGAGCTAGTTTGTTTAACCTCAACTTCCTTCATGGTGGCACCAATTTGTTTGAGATGTTCAGTGATTTGTCTAATTGCTGCAGTAAATGCGTCACGGTCTCTTTACACTTCCTTTGTTACATCCCACAGATATAGTTGTTGTCGATAGAGCTCTACCAAGTTTGCAGTCAATTATCGAGACCAATGTTCCTTGGACATGTCTGCTGGTTGATGGTGGAACACGAGAACTGATAACTCATAGGTACTGCCGAGAAATATAAATCAGTGCGTCTAGCAGCATCTTTATGATACACCCACCACCCGACCTTGACATGCAACAGGTAAAGCCTCAGTACTTTGCTTAATATTAGGGAAAACCTATACGAAGCTTCCCTTGCTGTTTCTCCATTTATGACGTCACACCCAGCAAAGTTTGTCGCGCAAAGCTCGACCATGTGGACGGAGCCGTACTGTATCAAAGGCTCCTGGTCAGCTTCCTTGTTTTCACTGCCTACCATGCCAAAACAAGGTCTGCTGAATTTTGGTTGTGTTATAATCACTTCCTTTTCTGTTAGCAGCCTGTTATACCTTATGACAGCTTTCTCAGTGCACAGTGATTTGACTTCAGTGCCCTTTTTATATATTTACTTTATTAATCTTTTTTTTTCACTGTTTAACCCAACATGGCACCACTTACTCTAGGGGGAGAAAATTATTACCTTTGTGACCATGATTGCTACATAAACTATGTCCAATAGATTAAATAACGATGACAATATCCTCACCAGACATTTACATAACGTACAATTATGTACGAAGCCATACTTGTCTGCTTTTGAAATCATATTGATCAAGGTGGGGAGACAGCAGTGAGAGCTTGTAAAAGAAAATACAGTCGTCCCTCAAATAATACGGGGGTTAGGGACCCAAGACCCTCGTACTATTCGAAAATCCGTATAAAATTAGTTCCTCCGTAGAAACACTTCTGGGCTGCGTTTGAGAGAGGGAATCGGGACTCTCAGAACGTCCCGAGTGCTTTCAAACGCGTGACGCGGCAGCACGAGTTGCCAACTCGGCACGTCCGCTGGCTTTTGAGAGGTGGAGCGCCTTCGTGCTGTGATGACGTTATCAGCAAACATGGCGGCCCAAACAAACACATATAAGTGTTTCCATTGCATTTCACCACTCTGTGCCACCATAACCACTGCAGCTTCCTTTTCATCTTCTGTTGTAAGGAGTTCATCAGCCAGGACAACTAGTAATGCATATTAAACGTCGCCAGGAAGATCAGCATACGCCATTTTGCTGCGAGTAAGACGCAATTACCATAGCAATGACGAGGCTTAGTAAAAGGACAGCCTTTATCTCCACTCTTGGAGCACTGGCAGTTACTGCGGCAAAAACATATTTTACACTGTGATAGATATAGCGATCACTGCTCTCATTCACGTGGTATGCTCTCCCTATCCCACTTTTCCGATACCCTATGCCCCTGTCCACCCAGCAGTGAATGGGTACCAGGTATTAATCGGGGGTAGTGTCCCGTCTCCTGGGATCTGTTCCCTTCTGTAATTCCTTCCCCTCCTGTCTCTCTCCAGCATATGACCACAGATGTTGCGCCCACTAAACAAAGCTTTCGAACTTCTCCCTACTGCAACATAACTCATACCAAAATGTAACTTCTCCTAAATCGCAAGGTGCACACTTTCTCGAACGCTTTGGGGTGCTTTCAGCAGGTGTTTCGGTAGAACAGTATTGCCACTCACGCCATGGCTACTTGGTGCGACGAGTGGGAAATTTAAAAATCCTAAAACAATTATTTCATGACAATCCGTATAAAACCGAAACCGTACTATTTGAGGGACGACTGTAGTTTGAAAGGAGAGACAACTGAAGAATAAAAGAAATGTGCAAGAAAATGATCAAGTGAAAGCTTAATTTCCAGTACACTTTTTAATGGAAGTTTTGATGAGAAAAAAAAAAAATGTTAGACAGCTTGAGCTTTCATACTTTATGGTATATATATTCTTTCTGTTGCATGTACAATTAAGTGTGCAGAGGTAAGGGAACAGGGGAATGCAGTTTAGGAGGTTTGTTGCCCCCCAAAGGACACCATGGAAAGGCAAGTTCCCTGTAATGATTGACAATATTTTCCCACATCTATCCACACCACAGATACACATTTTGCAAAGAGACCACAAATAAACATTTTGGAGAGAGGCAAGTCTGAAAAGAACAACTCAGTACATGAAGCTGTATCACTGGGATTAGGAAAAGTACAACAAAATATTGATTAAGACTGGTGTTATTAACATGCTCATTCTCATTTCCTACCTTACAAAATGGTTACTTTGATGGAAATGCTGTATCAAGTTTCTAATAAGACATAAACAAAAACATGGAATTATCCATCCACTCACACAACCATAGCTGGCAGACACCTGGCCAGCTTAATGACACTGCACCACAATTTTCTATGTCACGGCAGTTTCACGGCCCCAATTAGGGGCAATATATGAAGGATAGGTGTCATGCCAGAATACCCATCAAAATGAAATTAATGTTTTACTTGTCCCATGATTGTCTTCAGCCATTAAAATTCAAGCATTTCAAAATTTGTACACCACAGCCCACTCCCACTTCCACTCCCAGTTTGAAATGTGTACAAAGGCTGGAGACCAAGTTCTTCCCATTGGAGACAGAACTTAATTAATTAATCAGGACAAAAGAGTTCTGGAAGAATTTAAATGACACAGTCCTTATCTGTCCTACCTGTGGAGAAAAATGATAATCTAGGCCCAGTAGTATCCTTTATCTGCAAGAACTACAGCCATGACTGTGGTCGACAGAAAAAGGGAAGTATGAAACTTAATAATATGCACCAGAATAATGTTAGCAGCAGTAACAGGTAAGGTTTGTTAGGTTCTCAGTGCAATGAAATGTGACCCTAAGGGGGGTTCAAGGGCGGCAAAACCCCAAAGGTTAGGTTTAATTAAAAGCTAGGTTAGGTTAGGTCTGATTTAATTTGGTTAAATTTCATAAATTTAATTATTTATGATTAATACTGCTATGCTTCCCACAGTGATGCTTCACTTGTAACTGGTGGTCAGCAGTTGATCATTACAGTAGACAAAACTATTTTTTTTTTGTTTTACATTGATCTGACACCGGTTTTTCTTGGGAATTAATAACATCTCTGGAGGGGGGGAGGGACTGAAAACAAGTGATTTACAGGAGTAAAAATGTCATCATTCAAAACACATCAAAAGCTATCAGAAAAAAGTAGTTTTATCCATATAATCAAGAGCATTAATAAAACCAGTCTTAACAAAAACATCAAACAGAGCATTAAAACTCACTGTCAGTGGGTTCCTTTCTCAAACACAACAGCTCTCTTGAACACCATGCCATAACCTGATATAGCTTACAAAACAAAAGAAACAACACATCACAACATTCCTTAAGTATCCTCTTTCCCTAGGCATGCTAGTGCACCAATTGGAAACTTGCCCATATAACTTTTGGTAAGAACTTTTACATTAGTTAAATACCTGTTATTATTTTTCGTGTGTAGGAAACTTAAAATACATTTTATCTGTTGTTTGCTGGCAGTGAAGCTGGACAATTTATGGTTATGTCAAAGGGCTATTTAAATATCAATGTCAACTGCCATGATGCCCTGATATAAAACTTGCCTTCATACCTGAGATGCTCAGTGCAAAATGAACATTGTCACTATAAGAAAATGTAAACTATGACAAAAAATTTTAATGCTGAAACAGAAAAAATATGCTTATGACACTACAAATATGAAGCATTCATAAAATGAGCTTAGTTATCTAGACTGATGTAGAAAGTTAGAACAATGATGTACAATACACTAATGGTATATACATTATAATACATCTGATAAATATACATACATATATAATATATTTATGAAAAGATTTGACTCGGCTCACAAAACATGTCACCTGATGCCCCTATATATACAAACACGAGACCTGCAGTCTCCAATTCTGCCTTGATCTCCATCTCTTCCTCCACCCCCACCTCCTCCTCTCCCTCAGTTATCGTAGAGATGTGAAGAGGTTCAGTGCTGACTTGGACTCCTACGGAAAATAATCCTTATTATTGGTACTGTCTACTCATTTCCCACACTTAAAAGGATAAGACAAAAATATTCCAGTTTATTTGTTTAATGATATCTCAGTTTCCAATAAAAACATAAAAAACAATGATACACCCATCCCCATGAAATCATGCAAATCTGGTTACAAAACCACGTGGTAGCGGAAATGCATGATAGCTGAATTGAAGAATTAATTTAATTGGCTATTAGGCAGCTGATTTACCTACATTTTGTGCTTATTATACCACTCATTGGCCATATTTTCCCACCTAACACAGTACAAACATATACTTATTATAATATTGATATCACCACCTTATTATTCTCAGCGATAGTTGGAGATTCTTGCATGGTTGCTCGACCATTGTCATCGCACAAAAAATAAGGGCAGGTTCAGTTTACTTATTGGCCGCTCAACCCACCACAGGAAGTGGGGTGATCCAAACTGGACAGTCAATCAGCTGAGCGGAGGTGGTGGCAGTGGTCAGCGTGTGGGCATAGTGAGCCTGTGAACCTAGGTTAAAGTCCCAACGAAACACACTGATTTCTGAAACCATCTCTGAGTGGTGGAAGATTACCCACATGCTGCCCAGATATTCAATCAATCCTAACTTTAGCGGCTTCGGCCAAGAGGAGCACTGGGGGCAGCATGGGCAAGGCAAGATTCATACATCACACCAGCCACTATAAATTAAATTTGCCTGCGACACTATAATGGGCCGGGGTAGTCAAAGAGACCCTCAAGAAAGCCTACCGGTGCTGCAGGCAGCAACAACAGCCCCCTCACAATATTCTCTCCGTAGCTCTTGTAGCCAACCATTTATTGATGGATATTTTAAAGACGGGTCTTATCTGATGCTAAAAAAAATTGTATTTGCTGCCTCCAAGCTAGTTTCCATGCCCGACAAGCTAGCATCAGTCCACATGTGTCTGTCGTTCCGACAACATTCATGTCTAGTTACGATAATCGTCCTTCGTCCTACTCATCGGGATGGCTCCTAAGCACCCTTGTGATCTTTTAAGTGGAGAGAAGAAACCTAAAAGGGCAAGAAAAGTGCTTACCTTAGAAGAAAAGAATGTACTATTAAACAAAGTAAGAAGTGGAATGAGCTACCCTGCCATTGGTCGTCAGTATGGCATGAACGAATCCAGTGTGGAAATTGACGGTAATGATGCGGCAGCCATTACATGTTGAGCCTGGGTGAGTCGGCAGGGTACCAGCATGGCCACCACGGCCAGATGGAACCACGCATCGTTTTTTTTTATACTTTTTATTCAATAAAAGTATTTTTGTTTCAGTATTAAGATTCTATTACCAAACGAATTTATATCTAAGAAATATTTCAAGTAAGTTGCTCAGAACATAAGTGGTTGGTGGGATAGAAAAAAATAAGCAGGAGGTTACATGACTTGAAAAAAATCAGCATCGACAGTTTTAGGTATTGACTGGTATTTCAGGTACCTAACCCCCGTCAATTATGAGGGAGCACTGTACCAGAAACAGCAATCATAGTTGAATGAAACATTCGTAGATGATAAGAAGGTGCAGCAGAGGCAACATTGGCCACACACATTTAGCTACATCGCCACCTTTATTTACAAAGACTGCCCTCCTCAACACCCACACAACCAACTTGGGCTGTTTGTCTAATGAAGCAACTTGTTCACTTTATTACATAACATTGCATGCAATATTTAGTGACTGTTTCATCAGGGCAGCTTACACTGTTGTCAATAGAGAAATGTGCACTTGACTGAACAAGCAAGGAAATGGCAGGAACGTCAACTAATCACTGAGCAAGGATGGTCAATGATATAGAACCAATCAGCTGTTGTGTACTGCACTGCCTGGGTGATTCAAATCCACCAACACACCCAGGCTTTGTGTGCATGATAGCATGAGGATGGCATCTTTTAGGGGGAAGGTGATAGCAATGAATCATGATGGCAGTAAGCATGATAGCAAGAGGTTAGCTGTACATACCTATAACTCCAAACAGTTAAATAAGATAGAATTAAAGACTGAAATAACTTATATATCAATAAGAAGTGTTAAGATTAAAAAAGACTTACACAAATGAAGTCCCTCTCTACTAACAATACCCTCCATACCTTTTGTGAGCGAGCCTTGCTGAAGACATTCCAGAAGCGAAGAGTCTCGTCCCCAGCCCCAGTTACGATGGCCTCTCCATCTGGTGACATGGCCAGGTACAGGACACGGTAGGTATGCCCAGTCAGCTTGGCTACCTGGGCAAGCAGAGGGTACCGCCACACCAAGATTTGGTTCTGGCTGTAGCCATGTGTTGACACCTGTGTGATAAAGACCATTTTAGTTTTTTTGTTTAACAAGAAAACAAAGATTAATGGCTACGTAAATAAATAAATAAAAAATCCTTACGACATGCTGGTCCTATAAGGCAGAAGGCAATGCCAAATGAAACGAAATTTCAGTCCGAGGTGTCAATACCTCCCCGAAAAAAACTAAGTTGTAAGGAGGAGAAAACACAGAAGAAAAGTTGTTCCAGACTGCCTGTCTGCTGTTGATTAGTTTTTTCTTTTCTTTTTGCTACACACCAAGGGAAGCAGCTCGAGGGCAAAAACATAAAAAATAGAAACAAAAAAGCCTGCTATGCACTGCTCCGACAAAAGAAAACAGAACAAGAGGCCATTAAGTGTCTTATTAAGATAAAATAAAGTTTGAGGCATCTGCTTTAGCTGCATGTGGCCTTGGTGCTCATCTCCATCTCAATGGCCCTTGAGCCTGGTGTGGGTAAGAACCCTTTACCTCGAGACACAGGGCAAGTGTGGTAAAAGATTACCTTCCAAAGCTTTCCCCAGGTACCTATTTATTGAACAGCTAAAATGGCAGGATGAACAGTTGGGTGGGCTGTGTGCTGACTGCCCAGGCCAGAATTTGAACCAGGGCCTGCAGCTTTGTAGCTAGGCGTGCTAACAACTGCACCACGGGGACATAAAGTGTCTCATGGATACAAAAATAATATGAACTCTTTAGTGTCTGATCCATTATTATATCTAAAATGGGATTTTTTGCATATTTACTCCTCCTATACTGAGCTTTGCACCACCTTACTTCTCATTTACTCTCACCATGACCATTCCCACTACCTCATCTACACTTGAAACTCACTCACTCACCGCCACCACCACTTACCAGCTCCGAGGCATGTTTGGACCACGCTAGATTGCACACTTGTGAGCCAGTGTCAACACACTGCATAGGCTGCCCCGTGAGTGTGTTCCAGAAGCGTATGCAACGATCGGCTGTCCCACCCCCACTTGCCAATAACCCATGGTGGTGAGGTGACCAGGCAATAGCTGAGGAAGACATTAATGTTGCTACCTTACACACATATGAGCAACAGAGGCAGAACATGTTGCTGTCCTTAGTTTTAAGATATGTAAACTAAGAAATGTTCATTTTAATTTTCTTTTTGTAGTAAGCTGGAGAGAAAGTAAACAAACATTAATTAATGCTAAATTTCTCACCCTTCACTGCTGCATTGTGCTCAGTATAAGTTTGTACAGCGGTGAGGGAATGGAGGTTCCAGACAAACAGTTTGTTGTCATTGCCTCCAGAAGCTAGGTACTGGCTGTCTGGAGACCACTTTAGACCACACACCTGTGCCACAGATGGAGTATGCAGAGTTTAGGTTATTGTGGTGGAAAGGAAATGATTATAACCTCATTATACACAGAAGACTAAATAACATGCAATCATCAATCATGAAACAATGAAACACCGGTCCAAATCCTTCACAAGTCACAAGAGTTCCCTTAACTTATTCAAAATGTAATATATAAAACCCACTGGGTAAATAGAGTATGGGGAAGACATGAGAAGAGGGTTACACCCCACCACCATCCATCTCACCCACCTCCTGCCGATGCCCTGCCAGCCGGCGGTCGGGAATGATGCAAGGTGTCCTGACGTCACGCTGGAGGATGAGTCTGTCCCGGGAGCCTGAGGAGAGCACGTCCCCATTCCAGGCGAGTGCCCCAACACGTGCTGTGTGGCCGTTGAGAATGCACACCCGCTTACTACTGGCCACATCCCATACTTGCACCAACCCTTTGTGTGTGCCCACTGCCACCTGGTTGCCCTGCACACCAACATAGCACATACACAGTATTAGTGAAATAGGTAGAAGTATATACTAACTAACTGCTGATCACATCCCACACCTGCACAACCCCTTTTTGTGTCACCATCACCACCGGTCTGCTATCTGGTAGACAAAGGTAATAAAAATGACCCTACACAACTGTATACAGAACATACAAAAAATGAGTGAAAGTTGCCCTAAATATTTATACTTAATGGGGTTTTATGATTAATTTCAGAATAGCCAAAATGAGTGTTTAAATATGATGATACTGATCTACAAGTCAGCTTTGTTGTGATGTTTTACATATCTGCATTGCAATATTTTATGTATACATCTCTTTAGAATTAAGAGAGGAAGAACTTCTTTAACATTAAAAATGTCCTATTTCAATATTTTGATATCAGATGGAATAACCCTAAATCTGAGAAAACCCAGTCTGGTAACATTTTGGAGGATAAGCTAAATTATATTACACAAAAGATTAATAAGAAACAGCCCCCCTCCTCCGTTGTGTACGGTTGCATGGCTAGTAGGTCAACTGAACACAGTGTGCTTCCCACACCGTTTGGTTGGTTTTGGATTCTATTGGCAAGTTCTGTGAGAAGTGCTACAGAGCAGTTGGAAACCCAGCCTGCACCATGTTTACATTACGCAAAATTTCCATTACACAAATTCACCAGGAATACAATAGTACTTGTGTAAATTAGGACATACCTACATAACTACATTACTAATGTAAATATGGTGATGGGTAAATTAGTTAGTTGAGGGAGCATGGTAAATTCAAGCCTTTGATTTATTTATTTTGAGTCTATGTGTGGTTCAGGTGTGTTCCCTTCTATTTACTTCCCCCCTTTTATTTATTTCTCCACACCTGAGATCCCTACACATACTTTTGACAATATTCACAGCAATATCAAACTTTACTATTTTGTTTGTATGTATTCTACGAACCATTATCTTAAAAGTTAAGCCTAATGGATTTTAACACTATCTGGTAAAATTATGACTGCTTCAACATGGCAAAACTATGATCAATTTTCCCCCTTTCTGAATTCAAAACACTTGGTTTTCCTCCACACAACACCTAAACACAAGGCAAGTATTTGTAGAATATATAAGCAGCATCTGCCGAGTGGCCTAAGACTACACACATGCTGTCCTGAAGACCACCCATCAATCCAGACTCTAAAAGAACCATCCAAGTCATTCAAGAATGAGCTCTGGGGGGCAGCATGAGCCAGGAAAAGATGGCACCACTATAAAACACTTGCCTACACCAAAACAGGCTCGGGCAGACGTAGAAAAAAAAATCTTTATTCACAAAAGAAGAAAAAAAAACACTTCTCTTTCCATACAGAATGAAATAGCTTAACTCTTCACCTTCCCATTCAAAATAAAACACCCTAGCCCTCACCCTTTCTGACCACGAAACAGAGGTCACCGTGTCGCCGTCCGGGGATAGGTCACAGAGGCGGGTGACCTGGGAAGTGTAGGCTGACCACAAGTAGACACAGTGACCCAAGCCCACTGAGAGTACATTTTGGGAGCTCCAGTCCACGAGGTTCAGATAGAAGTCATCTTGCAGCTCCGGGGCATCAAGCACCTGGTGGAGGAAGGCAAAGGTAAGCATGTGGGAGATATAGTGTTATTTTTGTGGGTATTTTTGTATCTGACATAAAGGCAGGTAGGAGAATCTGCTTGTTGTCAGGTTTTCCATGATATATTCTTATCTTTAACCACAAAGGGAAATAAAAAAATCTAAGGGGTGACACCAGAGAATGCAAAAATCATCTGTTTTTTTAAGTACATTTTTTGTAAAAACACGTGATACAACATAACAAATAAAAATTGGTGAAATAACTAATAATAACAATTAGAAGCTCTTTTCCCTTATGTCACCACTAGGTAAATACACATAATTAGTTGATAAGATCCTATGTGTCATAGTCAGCCCTCTAGCAGAAGGCAAGGTCCCAGCAGATTGGAAGCGATGAGTCATTATACCAATTCACAAAGGAGGATGCAGTGAAGACCGTGGACACTACAGGCCAGTCTCTTTGACAAGTGTGGTAGGGAAGATCTGTGAAAGGCTGACCAAAGATAAATGGATAGACTACCTGGAGAGACAGAACAAATTGACGGACAATAATTATGGCTTTAGAGGAGGGAGATCTTGTACAACGTACTTGATGTGCTTTTACTCACAAGTGATTGATATAGTGCAGGAAAGGGAAGGTTGGGCTGATGGAATTTATTTAGCCCTATAGAGAGCATTTGATAAGGTGCCACATAAGAGACTAATGTGGAAGATGGAGTGCATTGGAGGACTGGGTGGAGGACTCTCGAGGTGGATGAAGGACTTTTTGGAAAATAGGGAAATGAGTAGTGATCAGAGGTGTGAGGTCCTCATGGGGAAAAGTGATATGTGGAGTCCCACAAGGGTTAGTGCTGGCTCCAGTCATGTTTGCAATCTACATTAATGACATGGCGGCGGAGTGAACAGCTATGTGTGTTTATTTGCTGATGCTGCTAAGTTGCTGAGAAGGATTGGAAGGGAAGGGGACTGTGAAGCACTGGAACAGGACCTAGACAAGATATGGGAATGGAGTCGTAGATGGGAAATGGAATTTAACATCAGAAAGTGCAGTGTGATGGAATTAGGAAAAAGCAAGAAGAGAATTTAGGTAATTATACCTTGGGAAATAAAAGCATTAAGAAAACATTAATGGAAAAGGACCTGGGAGTAACTGTATTGGATAATTTGTCACCAGAGAAACACATAAACAGAATTGTAAGCAAGACATACAACCTAGTGAAAAACATAAATATTGCTTTTCAATATCTGGATGAGGAGATGAAGAAAAAATTATTGTAACCATATGTCCAAAATTGGAATACGAAGCAGTAGTATGATCACCGAGTACAAGGACAAATATAAGGAAAGTAAGAGAGGATTCAGAGGGAGCAACAAAGCTGGTTCCAGGACTAAGAGACTTAACATACGAAGAGATTGCAGCAGCTGAACCCACCGACACTGGAACGGAGGAGGGAGAGAGATCTGATTGCTGTATATAGAATGCTGAGTGGGATGGGAAAAGTGGACAAAGCAGATCCAATAATGTGGAAAAAGTTTGGAAACTTTCGTTTAGTCGGCGCAACATCTGTGGTCATATGCCGGAGAGAGACAGAAAGGGAAGGAATAATAGGAGAAAGGAACACTGCTAGGTGGACAAGGGGGTAGGGTATCGGAAAAGCCACCCAAATTTTCCCACTCCGCCCGGGAATCGAACCCGGGCTCTCTCGGTTGTGAGCCGAGTGTGCTAACCACTGAACCACGAAGCCCCCCTCAATAATGTGGAATGCCAGAGAATCCAGAGGTCATGGAAGGAAAATGTAAAAGGAGGCCTGTAGAAGAAGAAGAATAGGTTTCAACAAAGAGTGGTGGATACCTGAAACAGCCTGGAAAAAATGTGGTCTATGCAAAGATTATAAGGCCAAGTTGGATAATAGTAAATATAGAGACGGGACAGTACTAACGTAGCTCCTCTCCCATATACCACAACTAGGTAAATACACACACGCATGCACACAAGCACACACGCACAAGCACACACACACAAACACACATACCTTAAAAGGGATCTTCGATATTTTGCGTGCTGCCTTTCTGGGGGACCTGAGTAGTTTCTGGCTCTTAGCACTCACTGGGGACAGGGAGTATGGTGACAGAGTATCCTCCCGTTGCTGGTTCTTGCGTGGGGAAAACTGGAGAAGGGAAATATATATTAAAGTAAGTGTAAAAATGAATAAGAAATTGAAGGGTGATGATAAGCTGCATGGAGAAAGTTAAGAGGAGTTATACAAATTAGAAAATGAGTTTTAACAGAAGCAAAAAAATAGTAGTGATGATATGGTAGCTTAAAATGAGTGAAATATGCTCTCTTGTTTGACGACTTTGAGATTGGCTGATCTAGAATTGGTAAAAAAAAAAAAAAAAAAAAAAAAAAAAATCCTACCATCAAGTTTGACAATCTAACTCTCACTTTTGGAAAACTGAAATTCAGTTACAAGGTTGAAAAGAAATGAAAACAACAATAATAATAATAATAATAATAATAATAATAATAATAATAATAATGATAATAATAAATATATACATATAACTAATTGTTAAAATTGTATTATTACTCTTATTAATATTACAGTAAATCTTCTATTAATCAGACTAATTGGGTCCTTCACTGAGCTCTACCTGCCATCTGGTGGCCCTGGTGGAACTACCAAAATAAATATGCATGCAGCACATGTCCAAATATTTTTCTTACTAGTTTTTTTGCTATTATTTAAAAATCACATACAGTACACTCGTCCCTTGATTTAATGGATTAAAAGGGGGAAGGGTGGTCTGTTGCTTGAAAAAGTCTGTTGCTTGAAAATACTGTATAATGTTTAGATTGTTTCGTTTTAAGGATAATAACAAAGATTTTGTATAAATACCACAACACCTGACACCGTTGTATTTCTATGCTGTCAAGTGTCGTGGTATTTAAACAAAATCTTTGTTATTATCCTAAAAACGAAACAATCCTAACACTATATGACCTTACTGGATTATCCAATTATTTAATTAACTTCATTTAAAGGTAGTAAATAGCTGACATATAAGAGGAAGCGAGAGGTCTTGAGTGTGGCAGAGCTGCCGGGCAGGGCTGACCCGCATCGGCCGACACCCCACCGGCCAGTTTCAAATGGGAATACTAAAGATATGTGTATTCCTCTCCTCTCTCAAGTGTTTTGTTTCCAGTCATGATTTGTTGTCCTGCCAACTTATCATTAAATATTACCTTTATTTTTTTCATATCCATCTTCAGACTTACATTCAGACTTTGTGGAGTTCCTCAAACATTCTTTCTAAGTTTTCCACAGAATCACTTTGTATAACCATATCATCTGCAGATCTAAGGTTGTCATGATATACAGCAGTTATCTTCAGTCCTCTGTTATTCAACTCTGGTTCTTGCATATTTCTTCTATCACCATCTACTCATCCTATCAATGGCCAGGTTGGGGCTCTGGACAGGGGAGAGGCACCCTCCAGCAAGCCTGTCACCATCTATCTTCCCAATCAGCATCCCAAGTTAAACTTACATGGTACAAGTTGGGGCTCTGGACTGGGGAGAGTGCCCTCCTCTCATCAGGGGTGTCTCGCAGGTCCTCTATGCTGGTGCCAAGGAGTTCATTGCGCAGGAGTGTTGTGTAGGCCACCCCGTCCTTGCCCTCGCCGCCCTCACGCCCCTTTCGAACTTCACTGTTGGCCTTATTGTTTTCCTGTGGGTAGTGATGGTTGAAGGGTAAAATGGTGGAGACTACTAGTAATCCTCATGAAATTTCACATATGGGAATGTATATTATTTACTAGCTTACTGCAAAAATTATTCAGTTCGGCAAGTAAGGATTTTTTTCAATTAGGCTTTTGCATAATTAAGTCTACTTCTAAATTCCACAACAATATAAATATATGGGCTACTGTAATGAAAATTTCATGAGTGTCTTCCTTGATTTATCCTTTACAACATACCGTATTTGACGGCTTATAAGACACTTTTTTTTTTTTCTTCAAAAACATGTCCCAGAAAATCACCCTGCATCTGGTTACTGATTAGTGAAGTTTTAGTGCAAATTAAACCACAAACCTCTCAGCAAGGTTGCAAACATAAACAAGATGGCGATCACTTCTACACCAACAACAGAAAATCTTTTCTAAAGTAACAATGTACGTATATCAATCAATCAATGGGGGCATACACCAGGGGGCACGTTGCCCCCTGGTGTATGCCCTCCGGGTGAGTCTCCATGCAGGCCCCCTTCCCATCCTGAGTACCTCCCGACAGGATCTATCGACTTGCTCAAGCCACAAACTCCGTGGGCATCCCCTTGGCCTACTCCACTGAGGATTGTCTCTTACAGAGACAATCAGCTTCAGGGTAACGTGCCATTTGCCCGAATAGCCAGAGTTGGCGTTGATGGACTATGCAGGTACAGGTAACTCTCAATTTACGCGAGTTTGGTTTACGCGTTTTTTAAATAACGCGGGGTCCAAAATCCAAATAAATGTTTAATTTACACGTTTTTTTCACTAATACGTGATATTTTATGGAGTGGCCACCAGATGTCTCACGCAACTGGACTCACACGGCGCCGCAGCCACACAGCTGAGCTCAGTTCCAGCCCAGACCAGGATTCAAACCCTGGCCTGCGGAGTCGTAGCCAGACACGCTGACCACTAGACCACAGAGACAAACAGAATTTGCTGCAGGATAGATCTAGTTAACAACAGGCCAATGAGCAGCGCAGTGACCATCACCCAAGCAATGATGCCAAGTTCACTAGACCATCCCGAAAAGATTTTTAAGTGACACTGACTATACAACCCACCCCTTACCTTGCCCCTACCACCCCCCTTTCATCCAAACCCTTTCACCATCCCTCCCTCCCCTCTTCTGTCCTGTCCCATCTGCAGGGTTAGCACACTTGAGAATGAACTTTTAATGTAGCTCACACCTTCCACCTAAGAGAAAAAGCAGTGCATCAAGAGATGCCAAACTATGGCTGGCCAGGCCAAAAAAATAAATAATCAGGTTTACCCAGACAGTTGATAGCAGGATTAACATACTTATACAGTAGAAGCAAGAGCAGATACACTCCAGATGGAGACAAGTAGCACTAATGACACCTCCAACTCACCTGGATGAGGGCAAAGTTGACATCCCAGTTGGCACCAACTCGAGTGGGTATGAACCTATCCCCAGTGCGGTCCTTGCTGGGGGACTGGACTGCAATGTGGGCTAGCTGCCGGCGGGGCTGAGGGGAGGAATAGTAATAGTTGATGCGAGGCAGAGGTAAAACCAATGATGGGTACAAATGGAGCATAATTTGATCATTCTCTAAACCTCATTTTCCTGAAGTTGTTACGGATTGGGTGAGGCTTTTCTTAATAAAAATAAATTTTTTTTTCTGAATAAAAGAAATTACCTGAAACAAAAAATAAACAAATCAAATCCACTCCTTAACCCCTTCACTCCGGCGATGCCGACGTCTGTGTCTGACGACTTCACCGTATGGAAAGGGTTAGTCCTCTTCTAAACATCTTAAACCTCTTACTTTTCCTCTTAATCCTCTTCTAAACCTCTTAAGAGGATGGAAAGGGTTAATGGGGGAGCCAGGGGGCAGTTCCTGGGCTTGGCTCTGGCAGAGGCTCCAGTAGGGCCACCAGATGGCAGGTCTGCTCAGTGAAGGATCCAATTGCGCTCACACAGAGAGGTCTTTTGGGAGCAAGAGGAGGCTTGTGAGGAGTGGAGGTCATTGGCTGTGGACACTCGGGCACGGAATCAGACGCGGATAATACGAAAAACTCTCCTGACATTGTTACAGTCACGGAAACACTGAGAATGGCACGGAGAAGTTGCGCGGCAGCCTAGGATTCACGCTGATCCATAAAACCCCACGGAAACTTCAAAATTACCACGGAAAAAGGCGGAAAAAAAAAATCTAATTTTACATCTTCGGTGTATACCGTGCAGGGGTAGCTTTCTGGCATTTTTTAAATGAAAAAGGTGCGCATTATACACCATATATATACAGTATCCGTCAGCTGAAGTGTCACCCCCTCATTGTCACTAGGAAAAATGTGGATCTCTTTCATTTAAATGCACAAAAATTTGATTGAATAACGTGAATATGTTCATAGATTCTTATGAACAACTACTCTACTTAGGGATGACCTTTCCCTTCCTTTTCTTGACCTCCTGTAGGCAATTGGCCATGGAATCACAGAGCTTCTTCATCAGGTCGCTACTGAGGAATGCCCAGGCCTCCTGGACAGCCACTTCCAACTTCTGTACTGTCATTTGTGTCAACCCCCTGAAGCAGACCTTTTATGATAAGTGAATAAGTGAAGTGTATAAGTGAAAAAACGTGTAAATTAAACATTTATATGGATTTTGGACCCCGCGTTATTTCAAAAACGCGTAAATCAAGAGTTACCTGTACTGGCCTTATAAACATAAAGGGTAAAGGTAAAGTTGGGGGCATAAGCTGTAGCAGCACGTGGCCTCAGTGCTCATCTCCCTAACACTGACCCTTGAGCCTGTGGTGGGAGAGAGCCCATTACCCTGGGACACAGGGCCAGTGTGACATCCGGGTTACCACAGTTTACCTTCCCCCCCCTCCGGGGGGCAGCATGAGCCAATGAACAATGGCGCCACTGTAAACACTTGCCTGCACCGTGACAGGCTAGGGCCGACCATCAAGCCCCATCAAGAGAGCCTACCAATGCCATAGGCAAATACGGGGGGGGGGGTAGTAGTAGTAGTAGTAGTAGTAGTAGTAGTAGTAGTAGTAGTAGTAGTAGTAGTAGTAGTAGTCTGGATGTTTCTCTTGCCCTGTGTTCAAAGGTAATGGGTTCTCACTCACAACACCACAAGCTTAAGAGCCAAAGAGAAAAAGCTAAGCATCAAGGCAATATGCAGCTAAGTCTCAGCCCCCAACTTTACCTTACCTATACATATCTACTAAACTTCATACTCAATCCTCATTCAATATAACTTTTAAGCTAGTCTACTCTTATTTTTTCTTATTTCACCTACTTATGAGGTAACAATCTTAATACAACACAGCTCTATAGTCTAATTATGAAGACTAAAGTAGAGTACTGAGAATGAAGATGGAACTTGGGAGAACAGATGTGAAAAGGATACAACTGAAGAAAAATAAGACACTGTTAAGGGTGAAAGGAGTGTGCCTATGGAAAAAGGACAAAGAAAGTTGGGTGAAATGGTAGACACTATGAGTGATAAACAAGCATTGATGTGAGTGAGAAGTGTTAACCATAAGTAGTAATAAAAAGAAGCATAAACAAATTGACAAGGAAACATGCAAAGGGTAAACTTACAGATAAAGGTGAGGCAGGAGAGGAGACGGGGCCATTCTGTTGACGCAGGAGACGACGCTCATACTCGCGGTCCATAACTGTGAGCATGAAAAAATAACGATATATGTACATATTTATAATCACATTTTCCTACTACCTATAAAAGTATCATAATGATCATATGATTAGATTTTAGAGAGATTAATTTGAAAGATTTATGATATGCATGTATACATGTTTATTCAGCATGCAGTGTGGGGCGACGAAAATACAGTGCCAGGACAGGATGTAGCAGCGGAGACGGCCAATGCTGTGAGAAATACCTCCTTGATGAAATAAGTTGCTCTGCTGTCCAACATGTATGCGTGTTGGGGGAATACACAGCAGGAAAACATTAATTTGCCTGATTGTGTTCTAGTTTGTCCACTTGTAATCTTTGTGAGTGGTGCAGTGAGTGACATATAAAAACAGTAAGCAGGTTGAACCTCTCTGCGAGTTAATTTGCGGCTGCGGCGGGGGGTGTTCAACAAGCTTTGAAATTTTTTTTTTTTTTTTTTTTGAGTTAATGATTTGCGACAGAAACAGTTAGCAGAGTGTTTCATAGCACACCGAAAACTACCAGAAAAAAAAAAGTTTTGTCCACCAGTGTCCGAAGGTACTAATCTAGAAATTTACCCTACTGAATTACCTCCGAACTTCCGGACTCAAGGCCACTCTGTGATTCAAATATACACGCCAAAAATTAGTATATTAGCCATGCAATACTGCCTCAGGCTCATCGTGGTTTTGAATATCAGCCCAAGCAGGGTGTGGAGGGTCAGGAACAGCCGTTACTCCTTGATGTCCCTCAGTGTTGTGGTGAACAGCTGAGCCTAACACTCCCTCAAAGACGAACTGAGCCCCTTTGAATGACCCTGATGCCTACTCGAGCACGGCAAAGATAACTCTGAGTACTTATTTACCTTAATGAAGTCTCCTAGGCATACCAGAAGGCAGGGAGAGGGAGAAAAGCCTGCCGAGGGAACGTTACAAGAAGGGGAATATGGCGGCTGTTTTGATTGTTAGCACCCGCGTCCGACTCTGTCCCCGCCCCTGCCAGGACGTGGTGGAACACAGGTCATGGACTATTAATTCATGAGATATGTGTTAACAGGTGCAATATAACATTTATTATTCGCCTTTTCTTGATTATTAATGGTGGTGGTGTATAAATAAGGAATTCTTGGCAGTGTTTCCCAGGGACGCCATCCGAACACCTGCGTCCCATTGCATTCTCTTCTTCTTCTTCTTCTTCTTTTGAGCTGTTCCGCTTTGTATCGCACTCCTACCATAGCTACTTCACTCTGCACACTTAATTGTATACTTCACCCTGCCCTGAGCTCTGTTTTTTTCTGTTCACTTTGCTTTTCTATTTTCTTTTCCTTTGTTTTCTTCACTTCAGCGTTAATTTAGACTTTTCTTTTCGCATTTCTCTTTTCTGCCTTTTTGTTTGTTAATTTCCACTATGACACTTTTCTTTTTACTTCTCATTGCTAATTAAGCTCTTTATTTCTCCCAACATTGCTCCAGAAATATTTTTGTGAATGGTTCAAACCACCGCTTAAATATATCAATCAATCAATGTAATACAGTTCTCCTGCTGCCCGCATGCGGGTTGCTTGGTTTACGCTCTCGTCCCCCACGCTGACATTGTTATGACAAGCAAAGCCAAAAAACGTCGCCTTGCTCGATCGGTCCAGGCAGCTTCTCCGGCGGGAGCGTGCTTCCTCGATCCCTTCCTGGGCATGAGCCCGGAGACCGTTCACGGAGTCCTGCCAACAGTCAAGCCGGTAGGGCAACCAGTGACGCCTCCTCCACCTCCTCGCCATCCCCCGACACCATGGAAAAAAATCACGCTCGGAGTTGAAATGCCAGAATTTGCTCTTTACTACACTCCCACACGGCCACTGCGTGTAACGAAACACACGAGAAATTAATCCAGACAAGGAAAGGTTTTGCCGGCGCCGGGGATCGAACCCGCGACCAGCGTAACGGGAGAGCCACTCCTTTACCAGTCGGCCAAAGAGGTACCCCACTGGCTAAGTCAGGCAAGTCGTGTCACTACACGGCTCCCCATTCCTATTTAGATTAATTTCTGTGTTGAGTTCCCGTTTCCTACGAACTTCGGAGAGCATGGGCCATCACTCTACTTGTTACCCTCTCGGGGTGACACAACAGAACCACAGGTGAGGATGCCCACCGCTTTTGCCACCAGTGAAATGCCAGAATTTTTTCTCTTTTCTACGCTCACACACGGCCACTGCATGGAACGAAACACACGAGAAATTAATCCAGACAAGGAAAGGTTTGCCGGCGCCGGGGATCGAACCCGCGACCAGCGTAACGGGAGAGCCACGCCTTTAACAGTCGGCCAAAGAAGTACCCCACTGGCTAAGTGGGTTATGGGAGGCTCGCCCATCAGGCAAGTCCGCATTACAGAGTCACCCTTCTCGCCGCCCGTGCCTCAGCTGAGTCCTCCCGGTCCGGCAGAAGCGGCTTTCGTCCCTCCTGCCCCGGAAGAGGGTCACAGTATGGATGTATCAGCAGCTGCGGGTGTTACTGCTACACAGGGATAGGTGCCCAAGACACGGCGCAGTTTGTTGTGGCCCCTCACCACAGGTCAGCAGAACTCGACGGCTGCCAAACACCTGTGGTTCATGGGACTCCTCCAACAGCACCCTGAGGCCAACCCGCTGTTCAAGGAAGGTAGGAACGTTCCTTACATCACGCTGGATACTGGGTCAGTGTACGACCAGCTTGTGACGCAGGGCTTTCTGGGGGAGGTCCTGGTCCCGTTGGAAGGGTCACCAAGAACTGCTCTTGTTCATGGTGTGCCCACCTATGTGTCGGTGAACTGCTTAGCCACTCCTCTGGGCTTTCTGTCACTGAAGAGGCGGTTTGTGGGACAGGAGGCGCGTCCACAACTACTTGGTTCAGTGCAGGGTGACATTCCTGATGAAGTGTGGATATGTGGTCTGGGCAGGAAGCGGGTCACTCCTTACCGACATGAGCCTGACCTCTGCCACCATTGCAGTCGTTGGGGTCATAAGGACTGGAAGTGTAGATCCTTGCCTCGGTGTCGGTTCTGTGCTGGCCGCCACCTTTCGGAGGAGTGTCGGAAACGTATCCAGGACGGTGCCTCCATTCCTCCTCGGTGCTGCAATTGTGGTGGCCCTCATAATGCCCACTCCAGGGCGTGTCCTGTGAAACCTGCCCCCTTCTTCAGCCCCCTTCGGGAGCAGTCGGACCCCTACACCCATCAAACTGTCCCTCCTGCAGCCTACCGCCCTGCACCGCCCCCTGCACGGTGGCTGGTGGAGAAGAGCAAAGAACATCTCCAACTCGGTTCATTCTTTTCATATATATAAATTCTGAAAAAAAGTGCAACATAAGCAAAACATGATCATCAGCATCATCTAGTTTAATGTCAGGATTTCCAGTAACACATTTTAGGATGGTCTTGTTTGCTGTCCATATGAAAACTATCAGCTTAAATCAGTTATGCAAATCATGAGTAATGTCATCTCAGGAACCCTTTTTTTTCAGGGGGGGGTACTTTCCCCCTCCCTTCTGTCATGTCTATTTTATCCCCTTACTTTATGTCTACTCAAACCTCTCGCCTCATTTCATTACCTTTACTCATTAACTACCCCCCTCCCTCTCCCCAATTATTTCCACTTGATTAATCCCCTACGAAAGGTCTTAAAATCCTCTCCCCTTATGTCATGTCTATTTTATCCCCCTGCTTCATGTCTGCTCAAACCTCTCACCTCAATACCTTTACCCATTTCCTCTTCCCCCCTCCCCCCTCCCTCCACCCACCCATGCCATGTCCATATATAACCCCCATGTCATGTCCACTAAAACAGCTCAGCATTTCGTATTAAAGTCTCAGTATTATGTCCATTTAAAGCCCGTGTTATGTCCCTTTAAACGCAACAACGCCTAGCCATGTCCATTTAAATCTCCCGTCATGTCCCTTTAAATCCCCCCCTTGTCATGCGTTTGGTCACTGGTCACATGATACAGCCTCCTCCTGCCCTTCTCCAGCCCTGTATCACATCTCTTTATCATCACATAGAGCCTCCACGTCCTACATAATCTTATTTCCTCATTGAAGCCTCGAAAGCACTATCATAAACGTAAAAAAAAGGAATATTTACACTTATCTCACCTCACACCCTCCTCTGCCCGCCTTCTTGTCCGCCATTGGTCTTGAGTTGCCAAGTGTTGGTTATTCTGGTTTTCGCGTCTTGTATGGGTAAATGGGTCAATGATTTTTCTGATTAGTATTATTTGATGTGTTTAGATTAAAATATTGTAAGTGGATCAATTAGTAACCTTCTGGGAAATCTAAACTTGCTGGTATGAATGTGTGCCAAAGACGCGGGATATTTGAATCTTTCTCCTATGCTTCAAAATACAAACAGGGCCATATTATTTTGCCCTACATCAAGTTACGCTGTTCTATGTTCTATATTCTATTTTACTTCTAATATAGCATGGTTTTGCCAAAATGTCATATAATCTTCGCGCATGTCCTAAAAAACTTTTAGAAACGATATTGTGAATCTTTATAGAGATACGAATATATAATTATGTCCCAGGGAACTTAAAAACACTCTTATGCATCATTAATAATATACATAATGACCCAGAACATTCGCAAACTCCATTATAGATCATCAAAAGTCATTATTACAAGTATTATATGTTATGAAAGGTTGTAATAATCTAAAAAGAGCAATACTAATTCTAGAGACAAGTTCAGCTCATGCGCGTTAATACTTCTCTCCACCCAGTCACCCGCCTCCTCTGATCCCACCCCCCGTCCCCTCCACCAGTCAGGGTAACCAAGGACACAGTACTTAATAATTTCCTTTATTGGGTAAGGGACAATGACATAGTATCACAGCAACACTTTGTAAACACTGAACAGAAGTCGCTGGCAACACCTCGCAAACGTACAAAGAAGGGACGGCGGGAAACACGAAGTAGAAAAAACGAAGTAAGAAATGTATAGATGAACGCCAATTAGTACGCACCCTTCCATTCAGTACCCATACCAGAAAAAAAAACTATAAAAATATGGTGTTGGGATATCAGATGAAAAAAAAAAGTCAAAATGTAGGCTACCTAGATGAACATTATGTATTTTGTAAACTGTTCATATTCCACATCTCAATTTCCACTAGTCGTTTTCTTTGATAGGAGTACTAATTGGTATAGTGCGTCCTAAAAGGCGAATGCACCTACACAAACAAAAGAGCATCTGAAATCACAGCGACACATCCTCCGCAGAGGGCGTCGAGCACATACTGGTGGTGACTCAGGGGGTGTAGCACCTCTCACTCGCCCGCCGCTGCCATGGTGTATAGAAAACAAATGAAACTCGTTGAATGAGTCTTGAAACACACGCTCACTTTTCCCATAGGCTTTCTTGTGGACATATAATACTGTGTTGATGGCGTTCTTTTCGTTTCACTTTGAGGTTCGTTGATCCATTATGGGCTTCGTTGGACTCTCAGAGCAAATGTCAAATTCTTGCATCAATAATTTACGTGTAACCAAACATCTTCAACATATGCTGGAGTGTGGATAAATGAAACGCATCTATGTAAACTTTTGTGAGGATGTTTTGGCGTAATATGACACAGCAACTAGCAAGAAAAGTTAGTGGAAAAAGTGTTTGTGTGTCGGCACCTCTAGCTGTATGAGTTTGGGAAGGGGAAAAAAAACACTAAGCCCTCGACGAACGAAGGGCATTTGTCTGTATGCAAGCTTTTCTGAATGGCTGCGCGGGGGCGAATGCGTAAAGGGGCTATTACACTGGGCAAATTTTCCGTGGATCTTCAGTCAAACCACGATTTCTGCTTGCGTGGCTTTCATTTGTTTCTTGTTATTGCTGCTGCTGATGATGGTGAGTAATACCGTCGTCCTTCAGTGAAATCTATACCGTAGCTTTGGAAGATCGTGGACACGTCAGAAAACCACGGAAATATAAGAACCACGCCAGCGGAAATCGTGGTTTGACTGAAGATCCACGGAAAATTTGCCCAGTGTAATAGCCCCTTAAGGAAGGTTTTCGTTAATGGATGCAGGCAGTGGTGGCTCCGTTGGTAACTATATGGACTGCCAGGACCGGTACGGAGAACCTTTGCGGAAAACATACACACCTACTTGAATGATAAGTTTGGGTACCTTACACGGTCTGTTTGGCGGCGACATTAGGAAACGTACAAAACACATCGAGCTTGGAAGGTGTTCGAGGGTCACACTGACGCGATTCGTGGCTGTGACTCGCGGCCGCAACCAACCGACGGAGAGCCAAACGGAAAGGAAAGTCACTGAAAACGGTATCTTGTAAACCGGGACGCGGACATCCATATCACGAGTATTTACATTTCGGAAAGTTTTTGTCTTTTAAGGAAATATGTACAAGTAAGTAACCAACCCACCCGATGATACAAATATACGAATGCTAAATAAGAGTCTGCCTAATCATCTATTGCCATTAGAAGATCCAGATTTTAGAGTTTTTTACTTTTTATTCTATTTTTGTCTTTCACAGGGTTGGACAAATAAATACCTAACGTTTTGATGGTCCTCCCAGCCACCCCTGAAGACGGGATGGCGAAGGGAAAAAATAATCTTGTCCTCGGTGGCGGACTCGTCAGGGCGTCACCTACACCTTGATGCTATAGTCCTTGTTGGCGCCGCCTCGCCCGGACACATACGACCTAAACTGTGACCTCGAGTGACCTATGTATGGCGGCGCATCCCCCTCCGTGGCCGCCCTCTTGCGCGTTTCAAGGTCACACTCGGCTTCGGAGAGCTCGTTGTGACTGCCGGAGAAGGCGACTGGGGGCGAGATTTTCCTGGTGAAGCCGTACTTGCTGTCCTCGGAGCTCTTGGAGTCCACTGAGGACGACCCGTGGCTCATTTTCTTCGGGAAGGAGAGACTCGTTTCTTGGGTGGCGCTGGAGGACGAGGCGCCGCCCCTTAGACTGGCGGCGACCTTGCCCAAGCCTCGGCTGGTGAAGGCCCCGCCAGCCCTCGACACTTTGCTCACGTCCAGCTTGCGAGGGAAGGACTTGCGCTCCACCACGGGCGAAGGCTCAGTGGAGGTGCTCGACTCGGGGGCGTGGTAAATCAGATCTGGTGAGAGGAGGGAGGAGGAGGAGGAGCGTGTTAGTGTGTTAGTAACTACGTGGCGGCGGAGGAAGATGAAGGAAGGTTTGAGGAAGAAAAGACTGGAAGAATGCGCTTGTGTTAATAGTTATATAGCGGGGGAGGAAGAGTAAGGTAAGGGTTAAAGGCTCAAAAAGGCAATAGGAGGTAGTGGTAGATGAGAAGAAGGAACAGGAAATTAACAGGACACTAATATTACCCAAACACAGAGCACACAGCCACTATTGCATGTTACTGCTATTGCATTTACTACTACTACTACTACTACTAAGACTGCTACCATTACTACCATTATCACCCCCACAACTATCACCAGCATCAGTCAGCGAGCCCACCACCGCCACCACCACTAGCCACAAGCCCCAAACACACAAGAAAGCTATATAAAAAAAGCCACACACAAAAACCTACCCCAGTCACACCAAACGCACACAAAACGTCATCCAAATAGCAACAAAAACACTATGCCAATTGACCTACCAAGCCACAACACCGGAGCAGGACTCACTGTGATGCATGTTCCTGTTGGTGGTCGCCTTGCACGCCCCACCGCGAGGGGGGGCGTGACCGGGGTCGGGGCGCGGCGGGGGAGCCTCCAGCGTGGCCAGGTGGGGGTCGAGGGGCAGGTGGAGGGGGCCGTGGTGGGTCTCCAAGGTGGCGGAGTCGAGGTGGATAGAAGACTCCGTGCGTGAGGAGGTGGCGTGCTCGGTATCCGTATCCGACTGCAGGGAATCGTACTCCTCACTCTCACTCCTCGGCCCCCCCGCCACGCCTCTCCCCCTCACCCGCCCCCCGCCCTGCCCCGTGTTGCTGCTGGGTGCCGGGCGGACGGGCTGCGGGGCGGGGAAGGGCGGGGCGCGGCACACAGGCATTCCAAACACAACCGGAAAACAAGTCACAGGAATGTTGTTGAAAGGAAAGGGAAAAAAGTAGTCACAATGTTTTTATTTTTTGCAAGGTTTGTGATGTTTATGATTACTACTTTTTTTTTTTTAATAAGGACTAGAGTCAATGTTTTTATTTTTTATTTTCCTGTGACTTTTTTTCCTTCCCCGTTTGTGTTTTTTTTATTTATTTTGTTCTGCTTTGTATTCTAGTTGTTGTTGCTTTCGTATCTCTAATTATTATACAGAGGATTAACTTGATATGTGCTTAGGGTTACGTTATATCTCTATAGTGTTATTGTTATTCATTATCAAACAATTAATTTATCAACCATGAGTGTAAAGATTAGTTATTCATCCGTTCTTACCTAATGATTCAATATAACAAAGCTCTCTCTCTCTCTCTCTCTCTCTCTCTCTCTCTCTCTCTCTCTCTCTCTCTCACACACACACACTCACCGAAGTCGGGGGTCGGGCTTCGGTCACGCCGTAGCGAGTGTCTTGATACACAAACGTCTGGAACTTGGCCGTGGCTGTGTCGTCTGCCGCCCCGCCTGCGCCCCCTCCTCCTCCGCCGCCGCCTCCACCTCCCCCTCCACCACCGCCGCGACCCTCCCCGAGTTGGAAGGTCGCGTAGGGGTAAATGTCCTCCGAGTACTCTGAAAGACGCCATGGAAAGGAAAGATTTGAGTAAACATTGTCACTTAAACATCGATTTGATCATAATGAGAGAATATTTAAACCTCAACTTTGAATTGATTATAAAGAATGGAGAATATTCAAGCTTAAACATCGACTTGAACATATGATCGTAACCCAAACATCGACTTGATCATGATGAAAGAGAAAATATTGTAAGTTAAACATAAAAAAATCTTACAATGAGAGAAGCATCAACATATTTTTACTGTTTTATGTTCTTTTTTTTTTTGTATGGTGAAGCTGATGTAGTAATTAAGACTTCAAACTAATTAGCGTTTAAGTGCAGTTTTGCGTGCTTCTTTTTGCATTATTATTATTATTGTTATTATCATTACCATTATTAGCGTGCGGGAGTGTGTGTGTGGGGGAAGATAGTGACTCCCTTCTAGACCTGTCAGGCTGGTGCTGGTGGTGATGGTGGTGGTGGTTTTAGAAGAGTTTGGTTGTCGAGGTAAATAAACACTCATTCCAATTCTCTTCCCTTCCCCTCTTCCTCTTCGTCCTTATTTTCACTTTCCTTACTCCTCACAATTTTTCCTTCATCTTTTTCTTCCTTTTTTTGTTTTTCTCTTTTCCTTTCTTTGTTGTGATTCTACCCTTCCCATCTCCCTTCTTTATTCCTCTCCTTTTCCTCTTTCCTCCTTTCTTTCATTAATTACAGTCTGTTTGTCTAATTCTTCCTCCTCCTCCTCTTCCTCCCATTCTTTCTCCTCCTCTTCCTCCCTCCCTCCCTCCCTCTTCTCTTCCTCTTCCTCAAATAAATACATTTGAGAACAATAACGACCGACATCCATCACGCAAATTAAAGTCGCAAATTTCGGGAAGAACCAACAACTCCCGCGAAGCACCACCGTAACATTAATCCTCGCCCCGGAAGAGAGGGACGAAAAACAACAGTACTATAAAAAAAAGTAGGTGATGGAAAGACGGAAAAGATACAATAGAGTGATGGCTTGATTTGATAAACTTAACCACCGTAACATTAATCCTCGCCCCGGAAGAGAGGGAACGAAAAACAACTATACCAACTATTAAAAAAGTAATGGAAAGACGGAAAAGATAGAATAGAGTTATGGCTTGATTTGATAAACTTAACCATCGCAACAATCCTCACCCCAGAAGAGATAACAAAAAAAAAAAAAATATGTAGCTACTCTTAAAAAAAAATTAGAAACACTGGAATGTAAAGGAAGAACAGATATGATACAGTGATTTGTTGACTTGATAAACAACTGAATTACCAAAAATGTTGTTAAGAAATAAAAACATTGGAATGGAAAGTAGGAAAAGATACGAGTTAATGATTTCTCTATAAACTTACTAAATCACCAAAGAAAAAAAAAATGAAAAGAAAATCTATTACTTAAAAACACTGAAAAAAAATGAAATTCCTCTGTTTATTATCAATATTAGTCTTCTTCCTCTTCTCTTTCTCGTTATTATTATGGTTATTATGATTATTACAGTATTATTTGTACGACTATTTTTCTACCACCACGAGACACCAAGCCTGACAGGTCTGAGAGGAGGACAAGTTATTCTTTTTTCCATAGACTGCAAGAAGAGGAGAGAGTCCGGGGTACCTGTCTCCTTCTCCCTGGTACCTGGTATCCGCTCGAGCGTGGCAGGTACGGGCTGGGGCTTCCTGACGGTGGCGTAGTAGGCGTCTCTCTGCTGCAGGAGGTTGGTCTTGTTCTCCTCAGCCTCCTGGTCGTCCTGTCCGCCGCCTCGCCCCCCCTGGCCAGCTGTCGTCCCTGAAGGAGGAAATTCGCTTCAGTGGTTGCATAGGAATAGAGGATGTGTGTGTAGAAAGACAAGGAAAGAGTGAGTGAGTGGGAAACAAGATGAATAAAGTTGAAGATATACCTAGATAAGGGATACATGCAAAAGAGTCTAGAGCTGTGAGGAAAATGTGTATAAACAAACATTAATCTCATACAAAGCCAGAGAAAACGATTACCAGCAGCATACAACTGTGCAATATGGTTAATGGAGGCATATCGACACTGGCACCAACACTAGGAAAATTAGACTTCGGCAATCCTTATTAGGAGATTATTCATCGGGAAGAGGACATCAGAAATGCACTTGCAGAATAGAGGAGATTGAGAAGGGAAGAAAAACAGGCAAAGCAAAGACGGAAAATGGAAAAGTAAAGTCAGACCAGAAGGTATAAAGGGACTAGGGAAGAAAATGTGAAGAAGTTGGAGGGGCTCGTGAGTCTGGTGCACACATACGCCTGGGAGCAGAGGCTGATTACTAACGGCCTCAGTTCAGTGACCAAAACATGCGATTATCACGTACCTGGAAACATCACACAAGGCAGACATGAAGAAAAGCCATATGGAGGAAAAGACTGAAATTTTCATGCTTGCTTATATAAATTGAAGGAACTTTTTTGTTTGCCTATAGAAAAAGAAACTAAGTAAAACAGTAAGTAGGAACAGAATATGAATGCCATGCTTCATTTTAAAGAGCAGAGCCATAAATACTCTTTGCTTGGAATGCACACAAAACAAAATGTATAATTCAATAAGACAACAATACAGCATCCTTTTAATAGACGTAAGCAAACAGTGTTGATAGAATACACAAACGGAGAATCTAGAATTAACAACACAACAAAATCCTAAATAATGCACATGCAGCATTCACAGTAAGATTTTGTATTTCCATGCAGCAGAGGAACATGAAGTCACTCAAGAATTATTCATAAACACATGATAGAAAACACTACAAAGATATTTTTACCCATACTTTCCATGCTTGAGATGAGTATAAAGAACCTTCTACGTTACGAAAACCAACAATGAACCTCCTGACTACAACATGTGTGTGTGTTCTTATGTTCTTAAGTTCTTATGTATTATCCAGATATCTACCAGGGAAAGAAAAATGAAGACAATTTTATTACTAATGTTAATATTCAACTGCCGAGGCACTAAGAATATTTGCACTAAAGTATTTTGTTGTAAAATTGCATAAGTATAATACTTTTCATGAAACTTGATCTGTGTGTGTGTGTGTGTGTGTGTGTGTGTGTGTGTGTCCTCCCCCCCTACCACGCCACTACCACCGCGTCATAGTCCCCGCGGGGGCGCGGTCCCCAGGCCAACGAGCGGGAACACCTACGTCTCCTGAGGCAGAGGACGGCAGCAGCCACGGTGAGGGCGAGGGCGAGGGCGGAGGCGGCGGCGGAGGCGAGGAGACGGGGATCAGCGTGGAGGGGGTTCGGGGGTGCCTCTTCCAGCCCTCCAGCGCCCCCAGGCCCCCCCGTCAGCCCCGTGTTGGCCGTGACCGTGGTGGTTGTGGCCCCTGCTGCGTTGTGGGCTGTCAGTCGCAAGCCGAAGGTGGCTCCGCTGCTCACACTGCCCACCTCATAAACCTCCTGTGGCGCCAGGCTGCTTGCCACTGGAGGAGAGAGTCAGGGGTCAAGGATCAACTATGGAAACAAGGGCCACATAGAGATATAAGAGGCAGGAACCATTGAAAGTTTAAGGGGTAAGTGTAAGTGGGTATAATTTTCTTTTTTTCAAAGGTCATATACCTCGCGAAACAGGGTCACAGTGGTTATACGGTTAAAGTAAGTATCAGGGAACGCCAAGTCTAACAAGCTAAAGGACAAACTATTCTAAAGCCAATCCGGCGGGGTAGTTGAGAGGGG
>NC_066563.1:711131-776131 GCF_024679095.1 Eriocheir sinensis
GGAAAAATGTGGTGCTGGGAAAGACGCAAAGCTAACAGGAGGAAAAAAAAGTGAGGGAAAAAAAGAACAAATGGAGGAAGAATCAAATTACATAACAAAGGAGAACGGGAAACGCGGAGAAATACGTATGAGAGAGAGAGAGAGAGAGAGAGAGAGAGAGAGAGAGAGAGAGAGAGAGAGAGAGAGAGAGAGAGAGAGAGAGAGAGAGAGAGAGAGAGAGAGAGAGAGAGAGAGAGAGAGAATACACAAACCAGAAAACAGAGAAGGAAGATAAAGAAATACAGACAAGGAAAAACAAACAAACAAACAAACACAAACAACAAGAGAATAAGGCAGAAAAAACAACAATATATAAAAAAAAACAAGAAAATAGAAACCAACAAAACACACAAAAACGGACTAAGTATAAAAACAAAACCAGAAACAAATAAAAAAAGACAAAACTTGAAAACAAAAACAAAAAAAACAAGACAAAAAATGGAACTAACAGAAAAACAGACTAAAAGCAAAACCAGACACTCAGAAATTAAGAAACGCAAACAAATACAAAGAAAGATAAACAAATAAACAGAAACAGACATAAACTAACAGGTATACCAACAGCCAAGACAACTCACCTGGCACTCGGTTCGATCCTCCTTCCGTCCTTCGTCCAGGTAAGCGGCGGACGAGGCTCACCGACCGTCATGCACACCAGCCTCACGTCCTCGCCTCTCGTCGCCACCACTCGCCCCCCCAACGTCGCCACGCCCGCGGGTACTGAAGAGAGGAGAGATGATGCAAAGTAAGGGAGGAGTCACGCAGCTGCTGGATGGATATTCCCAAACGCAACCACCTCTCACATCAAGTATTTCCAGAGGCCGAAAAGGAGATCAATCGGGTCCTAATGAGTATGTTTTAACGGTCTCGGTACAGAGGCTTTGTCCAACCACCACCACGGTCATAAAACTACCCATGGAAATGCCCACAACTGCCTTTTCTTTTACAGTAGAGCCTTATCAAATGTACAAAGATATGTGGATGATATGAAAGAGGAAAAGAGGGGAGAGAGGCAAAGAAATGCGTGTTATAAAGCATGGAAAAGACTAATCATTGGGGGAGGGAGGGAGAGAGAGGCAGAAAAAGTGAGGTAAAAAAGGCATACAGGTGTAGTTAGGGGGAGATTGTTGGTTAAGGGATGAGAATGATTGTATAGTTGTTGGGATATTAACTGATGTGTGTGTGTGTGTGTGTGTGTGTGTGTGTGTGTGTGTGTGTGTGTGTGTGTGTGTGTGTGTGTGTGTGTGTGTGTGTGTGTGTGTGTGTGTGTGTGTGTATGATGAATAAATGTTTTTGATGTGATGTGAATGAGTTATGGTTGTGATTGGGAGAGTGTGAAATTTGCTTGTTGTTGTTGTTGTTGTTGTTGCTTGTTGTTGTTGTTGTTGTTGTTTTTAATGCTGACGGACTGCATGGATGGATAAATAAGTAATTAAAACAGTCTGCCAGCTTGTGTGTGTGTCTGTCTGTGTGTTTGTCTGTCTCCCTGTCTACCGGCTACCTCTCTCTCTCTCTCTCATTAATAATCCTGGTAAAATAATAATTAAAATTCCCCTTGACTTCATCTTAATTCTCATCACGTTACCTAACCCCAATCCCTTCCTTCCTTCCTTCCTTTCTTTCTTCCTTCCTTCCTTCCTTTCTTCCTTCCTTCCTTCCTTTCTTTATTTATTTATTTCGTTTCGTTTCTTTCTTCTTTTTTTCATTCCTTCTTTCTCTTTTTTCCTTTCTTCTTTCCTTGGTTTCTTTTTCTTTATTTCTCCCTTCCTTTTTTCCTTTCATTTTCTTCTTTCTTCCTCCCATCCATCCTTCCTTCCTTCCTTCCATCCATCCATCCATCCTTTCTTTCTTCCTACCTTCCGTTTATCCTTCCTTTTTTCTTCCCTCCTTCGTCCCTCCCTTTCTTTCTTTCTTTCTTTCCTGCTTACTTTCTATCGTTTTTTCTTTTCTTTCCTTCCTTCCTTCCTTCCTTCTGTCCTCTTACCTCCTTCATTTTTGCAACTTCGTTTCCTCTTTCCTTCCTTCTTTCCTTTCTTCCCTCACTCCCCCTTTCCATCCTTCCTTCCTCCTACCTCTTCGCTTTCTCTTCCTTCCTTCCTTCCTTCCTCCCATCCTTCCTTTCTCCCTTCCTCACTTCCTTCAACCTCCTCGCTTCCTCCTCCTCCGTCTTCGCTCCTTCCTTCGACAAGAGCTTAATGCTTCTCACGTAATAATAAAAAGTAATTTCCAGGTAGTAGCGGGTGGCTTGGCACGGTAATTGGCGTGTTTAAGTTGCCCAAAATATATATTCCTGATTTCCCTTGAGGTAGCTGGGAAGGGTTGGCAATCCTGGCCCGTCGGGAGCGAGAGTAATGATGTTGGTAGCCTTGCTTTAATAGAGCACTTTGAGTCTGCGGTGTGTGTGTGTGTGTGTGTGTGTGTGTGTGTGTGTGTAAGTTTATGAAGGATGTTTCTATTGTGACTAAGATACGAGAATGAGAAGAGAGAGAGAGAGAGAGAGAGAGAGAGAGAGAGAGAGAGAGAGAGAGAGAGAGAGAGAGAGAGAGAGAGAGAGAGAGAGAGAGAGAGAGAGAGAGAGAGAGAGAGAGAGAGAGAGAGAGGGGGGCAAGAAAATGTGTTAGGCTGACGTTTATGCTTAAGTGCTGTTATTAAAATCGACGAGGAGGTGTGTATAAGAGTGCAAAAAGATGGCTTATGAGTTACGTTCATGTGAGAGAGAATAACGATGCTGGTGTGATTATGAAGGATGTTTCTAGTTCTTATTATGAGGTAGATATTTCCGCTAAAGTGTTACGGTTATAAAATCCACGAGGTGTGTGTAGGAGTGTTGAAAGATAGCTTGAGTTACGTTCCTGTTTACTGGCGTGCGTGGATCCGTCTCCCGTTTTCTGTTTGCGCCCAAGTTCAGCCGCGGGATTTACGATTTGAAGTGCCCGTTGTTTTCTCTCTCCTCGGTGAAATATCTATCGGAAGTGTCACGGGGGAAGCGCGCCTCGTTCCCTGTTTTACTGAAAGCGTCGCTGTCTATTTATTTTTCCCGCTCCCAAACTGCTTTATGATTATGTATACGAGTGAGCGAATGCCGGGTACGAGTGTTTGGACAGCTGTTGTGCTTGTGTTGTGCTTGTGTTGACGGCGTTTTTGACACCTCGATCCCGCTGCTAACACGTCCATATGTCACCTATCTCCTCTTCCTCCTTCCTTTTTCCTTTGATCCTTCATTTTCTTGTTATGTCCTATCTTTTCTCACTTTCTCTCCGTTTCTGTCATTCTTCTTCAGTTCAGTTGAAGGTCGGGGAGGCAGCCTCTCCAACGGCCTCCTCTTGTCTATTCCTGGGTGGTTGTGGTCCGCTTCTTTTCCCTTTTTTTTTCATTTCGTTCTCGTCCTCCTCCTCCTCCTCCTTCTCCTCCTCCTCATCATCATTCTCCTCCTCCTTCTCTCCCTTTAGATCAGCGTCATTTCCCTCTCTGCCATCTACTAATCCGAAGACTACCCTTGTTGAATGCTGGGAAAGTGATAAGTACCTCTAATTATTCAAGAGGTAAACTTAGATGTCACCTTGTTCTCATTAAGTCGATTTCTCTCTCTCTCTCTCTCTCTCTCTCTCTCTCTCTCAATCTTGTTTACACACAGGTGTCTCAAATCCCTTAAAAGCTGTTATGTACCTTTCTGTCTACCTCTCTACGTACCTATCTATCTACCTATCTATCTATCCATTCATATATCAGTGTCTATCTATCACACAAAAAGGATAATGTTAAAAAAAGTCTACGGTTCGCTCCGGCCACACTTCACTTCTGCTCTTTCAGCTGTTTTCGTTATGTGATATGTTGGTTTAATTTGACACACACACACACACACACACACACACACACACACACACACACACACACACACACACACACACACACACACACACACACGGTGAAACAAACAGCATAGACGTGTTTGTGTGTCAGGAAGCCAAGGATGCATGGAAAAAAAAAACATTTATGCCTGCCAACCCTTCCCCTAACTCTTCATATCTTCCTCAGTTTACCTTTAAAAACAAACTTTATCAATAAACCCACGGCAACACCCAATTCACATTCAGCAACCCAAAACTCCTCCACAGCAACAACGTACCCCTTCACAACAACCCAAAACTCACCCTCATCAACGCCACTTCACCCACATCAACCACATCCACCAAAACATCAACCCATCACCCACCTTGCTCCACCATGGTGAGCTTGACAGTGGGTGTTGGCGGTCCCTCACCCACCCGCGTCCTCGCCGTCATCCAGAACTCGTGGGTGCCGTGGGCGAGGTGCGTGAGGGTGTGGGCGTTGGTCTGGGCGTGGAGGGAGTGCTGGGTGGGCGTGCGGCCGTGGGGGGGTCGGTGGTGGAGGGTGTAGCCGAGGAGGAGGCCGGTGGGGGGGTGGGGGGGTAGCCAGGTGAGCACTGCTGAGGACGCCGAGGACTGTAGCACCCGCAGCCCACCTGGAGCGCCCGCCACTGTAATGAGACGAGGGATAATGAGATGGAGGAGGAGGAGGAGGAGGAGGAAAGGAGAAAGAGGAAGACTAAATATAGGAAATAGAGGAGGAGGAGGATTAGGTGGTGGAGGAAGGAGAAAGAGAAAGATTAAATATATGAAATAGAGGATGAGGAAAAGGAGTAGAAGAGGAGGATGAGAAGGAGAAGGAAGAGAAAAAGAAGAGGAAGAAGAAAAAAATAGAAAGGGGAAGGTAGTAGAAGTAGTAGTAGTAGTAGTAGTAGTAGTAGTAGTAGTAGTAGTAGTAGTAGTAGTAGTAGGAGGAGGAGGAGGAGGAGGAGGAGGACACTGCCATTATCATCAACAACCGTAACAATAAAAATAGCAGTGCCAACAACAACAACAACAGCAACAGTTGATTAAGGTTTTATCAGCACAGATGAACGGAAGGAAAACAAAAACTTACAAAAAACAGCAAAACGAACTAAAAACAAGAGGATAAAAACTACAAATATTAAGGAAACAAAACATAACGACCAAATAAAAATCAATTACGACAAAAAGAGAGAAACAGAAGACTTGGCAAAACTAGAAAGCAAGGCAACACACGTAACGGGCTTTTTTCATTATTGTTTTCTTTTTTTGTGTGTGTGCCCTTGAGCTGTCTCCTTTGTTGTAAAAAAAAAGAAAAAAAAAGAGGTATGGTGGGGTTGAGAGTACAGGAGCTGCCTTGTATAGACCAACTGGCCTCTTGCAGACTCCTTACGTTCTTATGTTTTTATGTTCTTAAGATAACGATAGTAGTCCCCAGAAAGCAAACAGTATGTAGACAATATCGCAATCCGGGTTAAAGGAGAAATTAATATACAGATGCAGAACCCAGAGTGAATAATGCCAGTGACAGAAGTGGGGTTACAAGGGGTTTACTACTTCGCCCCCATTAACTGAACTGTAGAAAACGGGAAAATAAACTCAGGAACGCTGTTATGGAAGGAAAACTAGCATAATGTCGCTGTTTTCCGCCCAGTACCCGGAGAGGCGTGAAAACAATTGCACATCGATCATTTTCCACCTGGATTTGACAAAGGCCATCTCACGCCTCACTGCTCCACCACTTTTCCTTTTTTTTAACAATTACAAACAACAAAACTGTATCAACTTTACACACTAGCTCCAATAAAATACAAACATGACTCTACGTAAATATTTAACCTCAGAAACAATAAAACACAAAGACAATATAAAAAGAAAATCAACTAAAAACACAACTCTACAAAACTAGCCTTAATTAAAACAGCAAAACACAGAGGCAATATATTTAAAAAAAGTCAAATAAAAGTGCGAGTGTAGGATTGAAGGAGGGAGTAAAGGAAGGAAGAAAGGAAGTAAGAGTAAAAGAGGGAGGGAATGTGGGAGTGAAGGAGAGATAAGGGCAAGGAGGGAGGGAATGTAAGAGTGGAGGAAGGAGGATGGAAACGTAGGAACGAGGGATAGAAAGATAATATACAAGATAATATATATGAAAAAAAAAAAAACGGAGACTCATAGCCCGTCCAGCCCCATAATGAAAAAAAATAAAGAGGAATTAAAAAAAGTGAAGAATATAAAACCCCAAATATAAACACGACTCAACATTATCTAACCTTAAAACAACCCAAACCACAAAGACAAACAAACACCCTCATAACTTCCTCCCCTAATGTAGTCTTTCCCTTACCGTCCTCTCGCGTGGTGCAGGTCAGGTCAGGAGAGGCCACGCCCACGCCCGCCCTGGTCACCGCCGCCACCGTCACCGAGTAGTTGGTCCACGCCCGAAGCCCGCCCACGCTCTCCTCCCGCCCGCTGGTCTTGCGAGAAATCTCCTCCACCTCCTCTGCGGGCGTGAGAAAGAGATGGTGTTGGGAGAGGGAGGCAAGAACATGTGGGTTAGAAGATATGAGTGACTAAGAGACACCAAATAACACCTTGCTTATGTCTTTGTGTTAGTTTCTGTCTGTCGTTTTCACTATCTCGATGTCTATGTCTGTTTGTGTGTCTGTAATGTTTCCTCACTTTCTCTTCTTCTATTTATGCATTTGTGGTTTTACTTGGCTGATTAATTTGTTACTGATTTTGTTGTTTCTGTCTGTCTCTGCTTGTCAGTCTTACTCTCTGTCTCCCTTACTCCCTTTTCCATTAACCTGCTCATTCCTCACACACTCCTTTCCTCCCTTCTTCCGTCTGTTGCTCACTCATCCATTTGCTCCCTTGCGCATTCCATCCAAACCACTTGTCTTCGTTCACTCAATTATTCACTTACTCACTCGGGCATTCCTTCCTTCCCTCTTTCTAATTCATTGGTTCGTAGTTTTGGACGCTTTCTGCTCTCACAACAATTACTTCCGAAGGCCATAAAGGAGGTTAATCGGGTTCCCATGTGTGTTTTTCTGTTCACGGCGCAAAACAATTATCAAGCTATCACCAGGCGTATAGAACTACCCATGGAAATACCCACAACCTCTGAGAAAGCCTTATCAAATTTGGGTGTAAAGGCCTCGAAATGTTTGGAAATATGGGCCATTAACTCCTTCCCTCCTTCACATGCTCCCTCACTTACCCAGTTATTCCTTCCCTCCCTCCTTATCTTACTCCCTCCTCCACTCTTACATTCCCCCCTCCCTCACTCCTACGTTTCCTCCTCCCTTCCTTCACTCCTACATTCCCTCCCTCCTTTACTCTTACTTCCTTTCCTTCCTCCTTCATTCCTACAATCCTTCCATCCTTCCCTTACTTCCTCCTTCATTTCAACATTCCCTCCCTCATACGTTCCTATATTCCCTTCCTCCTTCATTCCCACATTCCCTCCCCATTTCACCTTTAAATTACCGTTCTCTTTTACTCCTACAATCCCTCCCTCCTTCCCTCTCTCCCTGGTTCACTCCTACACTCCCTTACTCCTTCACTCACCCGTGGAGTCGTCGAGGCGGGTGAGGGTGAGTCTGTAGCTCTGCAGGAGGCCGTTGTGGTGGGCGGGGGAAGGGGGCGCCCATCGCACCACCAGGGACGAGCCCCCCGCGCCCCCGCTGCACTCCACACCAACCGGGGGAGCTGACGGCACTGCGGACAAAAGGGCGTGAGGGATTATTATCAGGACTCACAGGATTCGTATACCACACGAATAGGTACGAAGGAATGGAGAGCTTGTAAGTAGGGTTGCCTGGATGATGGTTAGCACTGCGGGCATAAGGGCGTGAAGGGCTAATACCTGCCACGTGTAGCTTACAGGACAGGTACACGTCTATGACAGGATTATATACCTCTTCTATGTAAGTCGCTTTTCCACGTAGTCCTGGCCATTATAAGGATCACGCGTGGCCAGGGCGTGGAAATGAAGCGCTGATGTCATGGTGTAAACAATTTCTCTGCGCATGCGAGTTTTTATGTTTTTATTTGGGCTGTTGTTTCGAATTGAATGTTGGATGAGTGAGGCGGAAAATGAGCTGGCCAAAGTTTATCTGCGGGTGACACACTGAAAGGCTGACTCATAAAAGTTGGACATGAGCGAAATGAAGGAAGAAAAAAAAGTTTGTCTGCACACGACGCAGCTCTTCGTGAATTAACAGAGAAGCTGTATACATAATTATTATCTAAAAGAATGACTCTCGGTGTATACATGATAAAAGTAGAGAAATAATTATATATACTACATTCCACATGAAGTAAGATTAATAGAATTCCATGAAAAGAATATATACTGGAGTTCCTCAGATGTTAAAGAAAACGGAGGGTGCTCTCAGATGACTAAAAGAAGCAAAGGAACTGGTTAGAAAAAATACAGGTAGAGGAAAAATGATTAACGTACTCACAACAGACAAGGAAGCAGGAACTAACAATACAAGAAGAACAGAAAAGAGCATGAAAAAAATAAACAAAGGTACGAAAGCTATTAAACACTCTGCAACGTTAATTAAGTATTCTCAGGTGTCAGAAAAGCAGAAAAAAAGAAGATACGGGAGAGGAAAGAGGAGGAAATCCTCAAAAATCACTACACAGATCACTTAGCCTACCAGTAAAAACAAATTATGAGAAAAAAGAATGGGAAAAGAAAACGAGCCAATATAGGAAACAATGCCAGCCCGAAATAATTATAGAAGCAACAAAATAATCAGATGACAGACAAATCAGAGAAGTTAAGAGAGGAGACTGATAAGAAAATGAAGACGCAACATTACTAAAGATTGTCGGTGAAAGGATGACCAGACGAAGCAAAAACAGGGAGAGAAAAGTAACACAAGAAAGAGGAAGATTATTAAAAGCAGGCAGAGACATGAGGAGTTAAAACGTCACTATAATACCTACCCTGTAAGAGAGTACCAACATCATCAGAAAGTACCAGCACCCCAAGAAAGTACCAACAACGTAAGAAAGCACCAACACAAGAAAGTACCAACACAAGAAAGTACCAACACCCTGAGAAAGTACCAACACCCTGAGAAAGTACCAACACCCTAAGAAAGTACCAACACCCTAAGAAGGTACCGAGACCATGAAAGGATACCAACACCACAAGAAAGCCATCAGACACCTCCATACTCACCGTCTTCCAGCGTGCGGATAACAATGGGCTGCGACAGAGGCCCCGCACCGTGGCTGTTGTACGCCCGCACCACCACGGCGTACTGGACCCACGGCCGCAGCCCCCCCACCACCTCACGCCCGCCCACGCCGCTGCCCACGCCCACCAGACTGAAATTGTAGCCGCCCTCGACGCCCATGCTGAAAAAGAGGATAATAGAGAGTGAAAACAGTGAAGATGCCCACACTTGTCATTACCCACGCCCACCAGATTAAACTTGAAGACGCCCACGACGCCCACGCTGAAAAAAAAGTGGTAAAAGAGAGAGAAGACAGTGGATGGGTGGACTGCGTGGGAGGAATGGACACGTGCAACCGACGAGCAATTTCTCTAAATGAAAAAAATCTCAAAACTCTCCTAAAACTTTCCCTTTGATGGGTTTTATTAGTTTTTATGTGCTGCGTCCTCCCCTCCCGCCTCCTCCCGCTCCCCCCCTTAAAAAGTTTCCACTCTGCCAGAACGGTCATGCGATTTTTCTGATAGCAACCTCCACTGATTTTTCGATGGGTGACATATGAGGGAGAAAGGGCGAGGGAAATGAGTATGGATGAATAAAGAAAGTGATGAAGGCGTAAAAGACATGTAAAAGAACGAGAGAAATAAGTACGGATGAAGAAAAAAAGTGGTGAAGGAGTAGAAGACGTGAAAAAGAGAGTTACGAAAATATGAAGATGAAAAAAAAGAGTGATGGAATATAAGACAGGTAGAAATAACAGTTACGAAGATAAAAGGATGAATAAAGAAAGTGAAGGAGTAAAAAAAGAAAGAAAAAAATACAGTTACGAAAAAGAATTAATAAAAAACAGCGATGAAGACATGTACGAGGATATTAGAAGTGAGGTAAAAGTCTTAAGTAATCAATTGGCGAGTAAAACCTTTGAAGTGAAACAGAGGAAGGCAATAAGTTAGAAGGCAATAAGAAAGAAAAAAATACAGTTACGAAAAAGAATTAATAAAAAACAGTGATGAAGACAGGTACGAGGATATTAGAAGTGAGGTAAAAGTCTTAAGTAATCGATTGGCGAGTAAAACCTTTGAAGTGAAACAGAGGAAGGCAATAAGTTAGACGGTTGATAAACAGGAGCTATCTTGGTATATCTTCCTCCGCCCACAATAAGATAAAGGGAACTGTTGATAAGATGGGATGAAAATAAATTGGGTCGCTGGTCAAAGACAATGATTAAAACAAAGGACGGAAATATGTCAGATCGTCCGTCAAAGAGACTCTCGTAGTATATCCTCTTACGCCTCCTACGTACAGGATTACGCCCACGGGTACAAGGAACATGAAGGAAACGTGGTATTAGAGGTGGGATGATTAAATTAGCAAGTAAAAGGTAAAGGAGACAGTGATGACAAGCCAGACTGGAGGAGGGATCGGTCTACTCGTCTTCGGTGACATGTTTCAGTCTTGGTTTAGCGGAAAAAAAAGGAGGAAAAATGAAATAAATAGATAAAAATAGATAAATAGGTAAAAAAAGCGAATAAAAAAATAAGTGTATAGATGAAAAAAGCGAATCAAAACGGCCAACGGATCGGAGATGAGCACAGCACCCACGCGCATCTATAGCGTATGCACCCACCTTTTTAGTGATAACAAAAGCAAACAGCAACAAACGAGTAAAACAGCAAAGACAAACACAAAATAACAAAGCCATTTACGGTTCATATGATACTCCTGAAGGCGGGGAAGGGGGTGGGAACTTACTCGTGCCTCCTGACGCCAACGTTGTAGCCCAGTAGATCCCCGTGGTGGGTGTGGGCGGGCGGCGCATCCCAGGTCACGCGCAGGCTGCTGGAGGAGAGGGCATCGGCGCGCACACCTGTAGGAGCCGCTGACGGTGCCTCTCCCTCCGTGCGTACCTGAGGGGAGGGGGTGGCGAAGGAGGAAAAGAGAGATGATGGTAAAGAAAGAGATAGGTAGATAGGGACGGAGAAAGATGAGACGAAGGGAGGGAAAGAAGAGGGCAGAAGCATGAAAAAGGAAGGGAGGAAGAGAGAGCGTAAAAATGGGAGGGAAGGAAAGGGGAAGGGAAGGAAAAAAAGGGTTATGAAATGTAGGAAAAGAGAAGGAAAGGAAGGAAAAAGAAAGAGGGAGAGGGGGAAAGGAGCAAGAGAGAGGGTAAAAATGGGAGGGAAGGAAAGGGGAAGGGAAGAAAAGAGAGGGTTATGAAATGTAGGAAAAGAGAAGGAAAGGAAGGAAAAAAAAGAGGGAGAGGGGGAAGAAAAAAAAACGGAGGAAAGGAGGGACAGGAAGGAGTTTAGACGGGGAGGGAAGAAATGAGAAAGGGAGGAGAAGGAAGACAAGGAAGGAAAATTGAATGTAAAAAATTGATTGAAGGAAAGATGAAAGGAATGTATATGACAGAAAAAAAAGATGACGGAATAAATAAAAAAAAGATGACGGGGTGATGAAAAAATGCGTAAAAGGGTGAGAAAAAAAGTGAGAGGGAGATAAAAGGACAAGACAGGGAAAAGCAATCAGAGGAAAAAAAAGAGGAATAAAGAGTGAAGAATAAAAGGGAAAGACAAGCAAAAAAAAAAAAAAAAAAAAAAAAAAAAAAAAAACCGAAGAGTATAGAAAAAAATAGAGGAAGGGTCACAAAAGAGCGGATATTGAAGTGAGGATAAAAGGCATAGAGAAAATTGGAGAAAAATAGCAAGGGAGGTGAAAGGAGACGAGGGAGAGTTGAAAAATAACCATTAATTACATACCAAGCAGCTTAGGCATAATGAGCTTAAGTTTAGGCAGAGTAAGAACCTTAATTATGCATCCGAGAACACATGAGAACACGGCCGGGGACGGGATAGCGAGGCATTAATTGGGTCTCCTGATAATCGTATAATTTTTCACACGAGAAGCATAACTATTGACCTGGACTGACCTGACATACGCCTGATTTTAAACCTTGTGACACATGCATGAATCAGAAACTTACCTGGAGAGGCTTAAAATACACGGATGAGCTCAGGTGATTAATGAATGAACGCAAATTAACCTGGATTCACCTAATCTTACTTTGACGGACTTGCAAGAGCTAGAGATTCATTTAGACTAGTAGAGGGACTAACAACTCAATTTTACGAGATAGATACCCATTTCAAAGGGCTGGAGACTCATAAGTAGGGAGTAGAGATTGATTTAGAGTGCAAGAAACTCATTTGAAGGTGCAAGAAACTAATTTGAAGGTGCTAGAAACTCATTTGGAGGGACTAGATTCATTTAGAGGGGGTAGAAACTTATTTAGAAAGACTAGAGATTCATTTTGAGAGACTAGGGATTCATTTAAAGTGTAAGAAACTCATTTCAAGGTGCTTGAAACTCATTTGGAGGGACTAGATTCATTTAAAGGGTCTATAAACTTACTTGGAAAGACTAGAGATTCATTTTGAGGGACTAGGGATTCATTTAGAGGGGCTACAAATTCACCTGCAGGGGCTCGGGACTCACCTGCAGGGGCTCGGAGTGCGGTGAGGAGCCCAGGTAGTTGGAGGCGAGGACCCGGACCAGGTACTGAGTGTCGGGGAGGAGGGGCGCCAGGCGGGCAGTAGTCACCTCCCCGCCCACCTCCACCTCCTCCCCTTCGCCCCACGACCCTGAGAAGACACCAAAAAGAAAAAAAGGACAGTAAAATCATGACGCGCTATTAAACCGTTTGAGGAAGAAATAATCCTGGTATACTTATAGAGGAAAAAAGTGATAAAATGTAACAAGATATATCGAAATTTAATGTGACCCTTCAGCCTCTTGAAAGATACGAAGCAGAAGGCAGAAAGGAAGAGAAGAGTAAATTATGATACCTAAAAATAATAAAGCAAAAAGCAATAAGTAATACTAAAGTCTGATACTAAATGTACGAAATAAGACATATTCTCCTCTCCTCCTTGTCCTCCTCCTCCTCCCTCTCTCCTTCTTCCACGCCTACCAGTTCTTCCCTTTCCAATTTTCTTCCCTCAACTTGACCCTCTAATTCCCATCTTTTTGCTCCTCTTAGGCCCCCCCCCCCGCCCCCCCCCGCCCCCCCCCCCACACACACACATAAACTCCCCCACTAATCCACATTCACCGACACAAACTCACATTCAATTACTAACCCCCCACCCTTCCACCAACCCTTCCCCCACACACCCACACACTAATACTTACCCCCCACACCCAGACCCGTGTCCACACCCTCATACACCCACACCCACACCCACTACTCACCTCTGACGGAGCGGTACTGCACGGTGTAGGTCTGAACCGGAGTGTGTGTGGTGGCGGGTGGTAGCCAAGACACAACCAGATGTCGGGAGCCGCGTTCAGACACCCGCAGGCCGTGAGGGGAGCCGGGCACGTCTGCGGGGGAGGGAGAGAGTGTGTTTGTGAGAGGCTGTGTGTGTCTGTAGGGGGTGAGACGGGGGAAGGTAAAGGAGAAGAAAGAAAAGGAGGAGGAAAAGGAGGAGGAGGCGGGAGTAAGAGGCGTAGAGAGAGGTGAATGGGGGGAAAAGGAGAGGAAGGGAAAGAGGAAAGAAAAGACATGGTAGTAGGAAGTGGAGGAGAAGGAGAGAGGGATATGGGAAAAGGAGGATGAGGAGAAGGAGAGAAGGAAATGGAAAATGGAGCAGGGTGAAAAGAAGGAAAAGAAGAAGAAAAGGACATGGGAAAATGGAGAAGGATGAGTAGGAGAAGGAGGAAGAGAGAGGCGAACATAGGAAGAGGAAAAGGAGGATGAGAATACAGATGAGGGGAAAGGGGAGGTAGAGAAAAAGAAGAAAGAGGAGGAATAAATGGAGCAGGAAATAGGAGAAGGAAAGTAATAGGATAAGGGAGTGACAAGGGTAGACTAAGAGGGATGTCGATAAAAAAAGGTGTGGAAAAGAACAGGTAGGGAAGAAAGGTGATGAGATGAGTTCGTCCAAGGAGGAAGAAAAAAAAGAAGATAAAAAAAACAAGAAACAGGAGAGTGAGTCGGAAACGGAAAAAAAGCCGAAGAAAAAAAAAGAGAGATAATTAAAAGGGAGTGTTGAGAGGGGAAGAAGATATGGAAAAAAATTATACAATGAAAAAAAGAGAAAAGAGACTGAAGGGAAAGAGAGAGAGAGAGAGAGAGAGAGAGAGAGAGAGAGAGAGAGAGAGAGAGAGAGAGAGAGAGAGAGAGAGAGAGAGAGAGAGAGAGAGAGAGAGAGAGAGAGAGAGAGAGAGAGAGAGAGAGAAAAAACAAAGAGAAAGAGTAAAAAAACATGAGAGAAAATGACAGGGAACGAAAAAAAGAAGAAAATAGAGGAAAGAAAAGAAAGTATACATGAGGGGGGTTGAAAGGGAACGAAAAAAGAAGAAAAAGGAACGTGAACGAGTGAAAAAAAGAGAAGCACGAGAAGGTTGTTGCACGCTCTGAAGATTACGCTCGCTTCCGTAAAGGCGTTTCTGTCCTAACGCAACACACAACTCGCGTTTATTTAAGTTTAATCACAATATTACGCTTTTCCGGGAAGGACGCCGTATTATTTCTACCTTTCCGGCGAGTGAATCTGTGCAGCATATTGGATTACGTGTTTAGTATTCCAAGCGCTACAGGGAAGGTGAGCACGAGAAGCCCTTCCCCTGAAACACTCGTGAAGAAAGATGTAAAAGGTTTTCGAGGTAATATGCATGAAGGGAAGGTAATTGTGCTCCGACATATACACTAAATTATTCTTGGTACAAAAAAAAAAAAAAAAAAAAAAACGGATAAATAAAGAGAAGTTATATATATTTTATCCAGAATCATTATACATGTTTTTATCTATCACATTTACTTTCTTATCTTTATTTTTTCTTGTATTTTTGGCTTTTGTGTTTCTTTCTCTAGTTATTAAACGTTCCCACAACACAAAGTCATATATATTTTATCCAGAATCATTATCTATATTTTCTAACACATTTATTTTTGATCCTTATATTTCCTGTCTTTTTGCCTTATTTTGTGTTTCTTTCTCCAGTTATTTCGTCATCAAGTGTTGCTCGTAAACGTTCCCACAACACAGACATATATATTTTATCCAGAATCATTATATATTTTTTCTAACACATTTATTTTTCATCTTTATATTTCTTGTATTTTTGCCTTCTTTTGTGTTGCTTTCTCCAGTTATTTCGTCATTATGTGTTGCTCGTAAGCGTTCCGACAATACAATCATATATATTTTATCCAGAATCATTATATATAGTTTTATCTAACACATTTAATTTTGATCTTTATATTTCTTGTATTTTTGCCTTCTTTTGTGTTTCTTTCTCCAGTTATTTCGTCATCAAGTGTTGCTCGAACGTTCCCGCAACACAAATTAACGTCATCGCTCAGCCCAGCCGTGATACATAAACTGATTACGAACACAGGAAAAAAAAAACAGACGGCACCCGAGAATAATTATGTGCCAGCGCAATCAGCTCAATTAAACGTTCTATACTTCATTAACGCCTCAAACATCACCATCAGTAAGTACCACCACAGTTATAATCACTACCGCTACAACCTTCATCATCGTCATCATCTTCCATTTCCCGTCAATCGCCATCAACAAGAACCATTACAGTTATCACTACGACTTCAACCTTCATCCTCATTCTCACTATTATCATTGTTTTCGTCAATTTCCGTATTTTTATGAAGAGTTTAAATGTTCAATGACCATTCTCCAAGTCTAACCATGCCTAATCTACCCTAAATCAACGTAACTCAAACATAAATCAGCGTAAACCAAACCTAACACATTGTCACCAAAATCTAAACCAATCTAACCTAACCTAATCCAACGTCGACCAACTCTAAGCATCGTGACATAAACTTAACCCAACGTCACCAAAAGATAACCCAACCCTACCCTAACCTAAACCAACATAAACCATATCTAAGCAAGCGTAATCTGAGCTTAGGCCAACGTCCCCAAAATCTAACTCAGCCTCACCTAACCTAAACATAAGTCAACATAACCCAAACCTAACACGTCATCAAAACCTAACCTAACCTAATCGAACCTTTGCCCCTCGTCAGCAGTCCTTACCTTGCACCACTAGGGTCACCACAAAGGCCTCGGTGCCGTAGGAGTTGGAGGCGGTGCAGGTGAACTTCCCAGCATCCTCCATCTTGACCGAGGGAATCACCAGCTCTCCCCGCACGCCCCCAGACACCTCCCGCACCACGCTGAGGGGGGAAGAAAGAGGGGCTTGAAGGGGACACGGTATACATAAGATCGGGGATGAAAAAGGATTGTAGAAAAGAGAGGAAGGATTGAAAAGGGACTAGATAAAACAATACTAAGATAAAAACACGAGAACAGAATGAAAAGATTATCAAAATGGATTAAATGGTGTGTACATATTAAAAAACCTTGAAAAAAAACACGGAGTAGACATTACTACTACTACTACGACTACTACTACTACTACTACTACTACTACTACTGGTGCTGCTACTACTACTAACACTACTACTAATAATAACAATAACGATAACAACAACTACCGCATACACTTAAATAGATGTGAAAAAATATATATAGACTTTTAAATTTTCTGCGCTAATTTGGTTCCATAATTTTCTGGGCTATTTAAACTCTATAATTATCTTTCTCTTCTCTTTTCTCTTCCTTTCCTTCCTTCTCCTTCCGTTTCCTTCCTTCCCCTTTCCTTTTTCCTTCCCTCCTGACCGTCTTGGCGGCGCCGTGGACAGTCTGAACATGGCAGGCGTGGTGTTAAATCCCATTACACACACACACACACACACACACACACACACACACACACACACACACACACAAGCACCCACCATACACCACCAGGCCAATACCATTTGCTTCCCGCTACTTGACATCCAATCCCATTACCCGAACCTTTAACACAAACGTTGGCAAATTAGTTGATCCACCGTATTTGATTTTTTTTCTCTAATTTTTGCGGGAGAATGATTTTTGCGGGCACTGTTTGATAATATTTGTTTGGTCCTGGTTCTGTTTGCCTCCTCTACCGTGAGAATGGAACTCGATTTGATCTCTAAACTACGACAGAACCTGAAAGAGAATGACCCCCCTCCCCCCCCACAAGAAAATAAAATATCAGTGGAAAAAGAGCGTTGAAACATGTAATACCACTTGATCTCTACTACTTGGCATCGAATCCCTTTGTTCTAGCCTTAAATAACAAAGCCCAGCATACAACACCCATTGCTATCATCTGTTTGACATCGAAATCCTTTAGTCTAACCTTCAACCACAAAACAAAATGAAATACCCTTTGCTTCCTCCTGTTTAGAATCGTATCCCCTTGTTATAATCTTCAGTCATAAACACAGCACGTAATATTCCTTCCTCTCTCTTGCTTAACACTTAATAATTTCATTCTGACCTTCAACAACAAGTAAGAGACATGTAATAACCCCTGCGCCCTTCTGTATAATATCTCATCTCTTTAATCTGACCTTCATCCAGAAAAACAAGCCAAAACTAGACAACATAGACATCGAAAGAGCATTACAACTAACAAAACAAAACAAAACAGATAAAAGTAAGATCTGAAATGGGAAAGACGCATGAATATTACGATTAAAGACAATGGAAGAGAAAGGAAATAAGAAAAATAGGAAATGGTTTGAAATTATATTGATACATGGAAAATTCTAATAAAAAGTAGAAAAAAACACAAAGATACCGAAAGAGACGGACTAACCAACTAACGGGGAGCACACAGTAGGCGGCGCGTCGCTCCACTCACCCGCCATCTCTACTCCCAATGGTCCCCCCTAGCAAGCCGCCACGCAGCTGCCCTCTCCATTTGAAGCCCCTCGCGAGAGACTGACACACTAAAAGCTACGACAGAGAACCAACAATACCAAGGGGGAAAGAGCTCTGTGGCCTGTCTTTTACCTCCTGTCGTGGACGTTGGTGTGCACAGCCTGCCAGAGGAGGGTGATGGGCGGGTCCCCGTGAGCCAGGCAGGTGAGAGCGGCCTGCGACCCGCGCCTCACCGACACCGTGCGCTGAAGGCCGGGGTCGAACCGAGGGGGAGCTGCAGAAGGGAGGGAGGCGAGGGTGGTGGTGGTGGTGGTGGAGGTGGATGAAGAGGAGAAAAGAGGAGAGGAGAGGAGAAAAGAGGAGAGGAGAGAAGAGGAGAGGAGAGGAAAGGGAAGGGAAAGGAAGGGAAGGGAAGGGAAGGGATGGAAGGAAAGGAGAGTGAAGAGAGAGAGAGAGAGAGAGAGAGAGAGAGAGAGAGAGAGAGAGAGAGAGAGAGAGAGAGAGAGAGAGAGAGAGAGAGAGAGAAAGAGAGAGAGAGAGAGATAATGAATCATGATTTAATTATCTTCTTGACAAATAAACATCCGACACCTACCACTACAACACACACACACACACACACACACACACACACACACACACACAACCCCCCCGCCCCCCCACACACATCACCACAATACACTTACAAAAACAAACACACACACACACACACACACACACACACACACACACACACACACACACACACACACACACACACATAAAAACCCACTAAAGTATTCAAGCACCATTATATTCTCGTGTTTGTGATGTAGAATGCAATTTACCTGTAAAAAAAATATTCGTAACAGAGGAGCAACACGCCTACAAAATATCCCCAGGTAATTAGAGCAACTGATCAGAGAGAATTAGCTCATTAGTCCAGGTAAACAAGGCACCTCCATCAGCCCAGGTAATTAGCAATAGCCCTCAGTGATTACTCTGAAGGGTACGTATGATTACAATTAGTACCATGTGTTAATGAGGGTGATTTGTTAGCAGGTCTGTGTGTGTGTGTGTGTGTGTGTGTGTGTGTGTTGCCACTTAACAAACACACACAGAATGAATGTGGATTAATGCCCTTCACTCACTTTATTTCCACATACACGCACACACACACACACAGCACACAATATTTATCTTACCTCTTTTATCCCTCTCTTTCTCTCTTCTCCGATCTCTTAACTCTCTTTCCCTCTCACACACTTTAAGCCCGCCCCAAAACCCTCCTAAAAACCCGTCCCAAAACCACCCAAAATTCCTACCAAAAACCATTCAAAAACTCGCCCACTAACCCGTCCACATACCCTCAAAAATACCCCTCCCCCCCAAAAAAAAAGCCCCAAAACCAGTCCCACAAAACGACCCCAAAACCTCCCAACTTACCATTCACAGTGAGGTCAATAAGCGCGGACAGTCCACCTCCCACGCCATTGGACGCCTCGCACAGGTACTTGCCCTTGTCCTCCGTCCTCGCGCCCACCACCACGAGGCTCCCGTTGTCCGCCACGCCCATGCCCACGCCCACGCCCGCGCCCACGCCCATGCCCAGCCCCATGCCGCCCCCGAGGATTGGGCTGTACTGACCGGGCTGATCTGGGGGAGAGAGGATGGTGGTGGTGTTAGCTGTGTGGTGATGGTGATGAGGGTGATGATGATGACGGTGCAGAGGATGATGAAAAGAGGAAAATATGGTATGTAGGATGATGACGATAATGATGATGATGATGATAATGATGATGAGGAGTAGGAGTGTATAATTAAAACTTTTTCCCATAATTTAATTTGAGCCAATAATAATAATCCATTACTCCTCCTCCTCCTCCTACTACTACTACTACTACTACTACTACTACTACTACTACTACCACTACTACTACAACTCTAACCTAACACTGATCCCTGCACCCTCATCCCAAGTACCAAAAAAACAAAATAAAAAAAATAACCATACAAGAACCACACATAAAAAAACACCCGATAGAGTCCCATTAACATTTTGACACCTGTAGCAAAATTTAAAGGACTCAGGTGGTGGATTCTTACCTGGACGTCAATCAGAGCACCCAAGGGGGACCTCCTCTATCACCTCTTTAACATTAATCGACGCCAACACCTCTATAATTCCTCCTCCAATGCATTAGTAACAACGTGGGGGGGGGGGGGGGTAGGGGGGCGAGCTTATGTAGATTTCAATAAGCCTCGAGTATTTTTTCTTCAGCGGTAATTATTTAAAAGATTGCTAGTGTTAAAGTGAGGATTATTCTGTGTCAGCCTGTGTGTGTGTGTGTGTGTGTGTGTGTGTGTGTGTTTACGACAGCTCTCTTATGTAAGCTAGGTCATTCAACATCAAATAAACGAAGGTATTTACTGCTACTACTACTACTACTACTACTACTACTACTACTACTACTACTACTACTACTACTACTACAACTACTACTACTACTACAATAACTACCATCTCCATCTCAACTACCCCCATTAACCCCCCTCTCTCCCCCCCCCCTTCCCACTCCCCACCACCAACAAGAACATCAACTCTAAACACTATATAAATTCCATAAAACGTGAGTGTTACGCGTGAAATATTATTGAATTACGGAGGATGAGTTTGTGTACAAGCGTGAGGCGGGGCGTGAGGGACCGTGAGGAGGGCTAATGAACACAGGCATCAGCAGCAGGTGTGTCCGGAGGGGGGATGAGGAGGAGGAGGAGAGGGAGATAAAGAGAGAGAGGGGCAGGGAGAGAGGGGGAGGAGAGCGTTACGTAATAGTGATGCTGCAGGTACACGATGAAAAGGCGATGGTTGTGTGTGAATGAGAAGAGGCATTGGGGGATCACTGTATGTTTGTATGTATGTATGTTTGTAGTGGTGTTTGATGTGTGTATGAGTATAGAGATGTGTGTGTGTGGGGGGGGGGGAGGTATTGAGGTTTAGTTCTATATATGGTGATGGTTCGATGTGTTGCGCAGTTGGGGACAAACAAACAAACAACAACAAAAAAAAAGCCCCACCTCGTTGTGTCCCCGGAGCCCCCTTTCCACCCAGCGAGTTTAATTTCCCTCCTCCCCCTCTCCCCCCTCCTCTCCTTCCATTCCCTTCTCCATGTAACTCGCTGCGTGGAAAGGGGTTACCGGGTCATGAGTTGAGTGGATCGACCGTTTTGCAATGCTTATAAACTCTTCGTGTAAGTGCGTGTGTTTATTGATGTGTGTCGAGGGGTGTTACGGAAGGGATTGAAACTTTTGAACATACTGATGAACTGCTGTTATTTCTTCTTTAACCCCTTGACCGTGGATTTCCTACAAGAAGACATCACCAAGCTACAGGAATGGAACAAAAAGTGGCTGCTACAATTCAAAGGAAAAATGTAAAGTCCTGCACCATGGGAGAGTTTATCCAGCATACCAATACCACATGAGAAACACTCCACTATACATCACAGAGGCAGAGAAGGACCTGGGACTATATGTTACCAGGCTACTAGTGAAAGCCGAATCCGTGCCAATCGCAGCGGACGGGTTAAGGTACGAGAGGGCAGATCAAAAGCTACGTTTGTATAAGAATTGCTCGTGTTATGCAGTTCGTTCATGGAAACTAGATGTCGATAAGTGAATATTAACTTGAGGCTCAGGAACGTTCCCTCTTGAAAGCTTATATCATAGAAAGGATTAGTAAGTGAAGGAAAATAAAAAAATAGGGATCACCAGGCGGCATATGAGTGTAGGCCTATATCTATTCTATTACTTGTTTGGAGCTGGTTTTTTTTTAGTCTGTTTTCCTTGTTTATTAGTTTATCATTTTCAAGACAAGGAAAGAAAAATAAGAGTAAAGAGAAAAAAAAGGCCCATATCGTATGAGGATAAAAATCATATGAGGCTGTTTGTCTGTGCACTTGTATCTCACACACACACACACACACACACACACACACACAGAAGGCATCAATACAGTACCGTCTTTCCACCTGTCCATTACCTGTCTTCCTGCGCCACGTAAGCGATAACATATTCATACGCCGCTGCATTTTGGGGACACGTCGTAGACCAGAGGACGCACGAGAGAGAGAGAGGACGCAAGGGCCGAGGAAAATATCTGAATGTACGATGCGAGCAAGGGGAGAATTTTGAAGCGTGTTCTGATTTCATTTCTCTGCTAATGTTTATGTTCTTGTTTCTCTATATCTGGTTATTTGTATTTGTTGCTAGTTTGTGTCTGTTTCTCTCTCTCCCTTCCCGATATTCTTTTCCGATTTCTGATTTCCGGAAGTCTCTCTCTTTCTCTCTCTCTCTCTCTCTCTCTCTCTCTCTCTCTCTCTCTCTCTCTCTCTCTCTCTCTCTCTCTCTCTCTCTCTCTCTGCACCATATTCCTGCATCGTCCATTTTCTTTATTTCCCGATCTTATACGCATCATGCCATTATTCCCTTTCTCTTTCTTTCCATCTTTCTCTGTTCTCAATCTATCACACTTTATCTTATCCTCTCGCTCTTCCTCTTTCTCTCGCCCTCTCGCTGTCTGTCCATCTCCCTTTCTCTTTCTCTCTCGTCTCTAAATATGAGAGAATGTGCAGCCTTCATTCACCTGTCACTGTTTGTCACTCCAACTACCTGCCAATTATTAACTGGGGCAGGTATATGCGCTCTCTCTCTCTCTCTCTCTCTCTCTCTCTCTCTCTCTCTCTCTCTCTTCCTACCTTTCAATTAGTCAGTCAGTCAGTCATTCAGTCTTCAGTTAATCCGTCTGCCTGTTTGTGTGTCTGTATGTCTGTGCTTCTTTGTGTTTGTTTGTATTTGTCTCCGTGTGTGTGTGTGTGTGTGTGTGTGTGTGTGTGTGTGTGTGTGTGTGTGTGTGTGTGTGTGTGTGTGTGTGTGTGTGTGTGTGTGTGTGTGTCTGTCTGTCTGTCTGTCTGTCTGTCTGTCTGTCTGTCTGTCTGTCTGTCTCTCTCTCTCTCTCTCTCTCTCTCTCTCTCTCTCTCTCTCTCTCTCTCTCTCTCTCGTCCAATAATTCTTCGCTTCTTCTTCTTCTTCTTCTTCTTCTGTCTGTGTATCCCATTATTCAAGCTGCTTCTACTCTTTTTCCTAATCCCCCTTTTCCCCTTCCTCTCCTCCTTCCCTTCTTTCTCCGCACACATCTCTCTTCTTCTTCCTTACTCATCTATTTCTTTCTCCCTTCTTCTCTCTTTCGCTTCATAAATCTCTCTTGCTCTTCTTCTTTCTCCATCCACCTTTTCCTCAGTCCCTCCACAAACATCTCTCCTCTTTTTCTTCCTCCTTTCCTATCTAGAGTTTTCCTCCTCCATTCTCCTTTTTCCTGCTTTCTCCACATGCATTTCTCCTCCTCTTCCTCATCTCCTTCATCTACCTCTCTCCTCCTTCCTTCTTTCTCAACATACATGGCCCTTTCTTCCTCCTTCACCATCTATTTTTTCTCCCTTTTCTTCCTCTTTATCATACAGCTATCCTCCGTTTCCTCTTCCTCCATCCCTATTTGCTCCTTTGTCTTCTTGCACCACTATCTACTCCTCCTCTAGTGTCCCTTTCCTTCCCCTTACCTCGTGTTCTCCGCCATGTGACTCTGGGCGTGGGGAAGCCTTGGGCGTGGCAGGGGATAGCGATGGAGCCCCCGAGGATGACCGACGAGTCCCTGGGAGCCTCCACCCACGACGGGGGAACTGTGGGTGAGCAAGGGTGTGAGTATCCTGCCGGGTCCTGTTGGGTGCTGAAGGAGGGTGGGGTTAATCTTGATGGGGGGCGAGAAATATACTTTTTTGTTGGTTTGAACATTCAGGAAATGTTTATGTGTTCTTTTATTGTTATTTTGTATTTGATTCCTTACATGCACTTTGTTTGTTTGACCTCCCTGCTGTTTTTTTTTTTTTATATTCGTCATTTCTCTTTTTGTTTTGTTTTTTATGTGTAACTTTTTTTGCATGTTTGGATATTCAGAAGGTGTTTAAGGGTCGTCTTTCAACTATCCTGTGTTCTTATCCTGACATGCAATCGATAATGTGTTGGACTTTCATGCGTAATATCTCTTCAGTGTTGTCTGCCGTGTTTTCTACTCATTTTAGTGTTCTGTAACTCTTTCTAAGTCGCCTCGAGTTCACGTCTATCTCAGTGTGTCTCTCAGCACTTATTATAAAGCTATGGGATTGCACATAACATTTGGGGCTTGGGACAAAGGATGCGGCCTTTCATGTGGCCGGGCCATCCTTCACGGGGGTCACAGGACGTCATGGTCATGATTTACATACAAGACAAACATGCCGCGTCCCAGAGCCTGTCCCTCGCCCACCTTGAATGCTACACTTGTCCCTCGGATCCAAGACTAAAGGAATCTGATACTGCTGTGTTCCCTGTGCCCTGTACATTTTCTCGTCCCCTGCACTTGATGAGATGAGGTGCATTAACCTTTTCTTTGTGTGTTAAGTGTGTTCATGTGAAAATTATAGACATTGATGTAACGAGCCATGAGGAGGCAGTGAATGTGGTGAGTCAGTTTAATTTCTAAATCTTCATTGGCAACATGCGACGACGCGGGACACCGCTAACACCGCTGCTGTTTGGTGCACACACAGGACAAGGGTGTTCACACTGCACACTAGGGAAGCCTTGTTTAGTGGACCGCTGAGGTACAGTTATTTAGGTATTTAGCATATTCATGTATCATTATGTATCTATTTTCATGGGGGAGTGTATATGCAGTAAATTTTGATAAGTAGCTCGCCATAAAATGTTGGCAATCGACACTAAACATACTGACATAAAAGGGACACAAAAATGCAATCCTTAATTATTTAAAATTACTGGTGCTTACAGATTATACAGAGTAATTACACTATGCTAATGCCTGCACTGAGTAGTATTACCTCTGGAAAAAGCTCAGCAAAAACCTTAACATTAAAAGTTTATTGATAGGTGGCAAAAATTACCTCAGAAAATGAGTTAAAAAAGATTATTTTCATCCGAAATGGAAAAGTTAAAAGTTTTATTTTTTCTTGATGAAATCTTAATTTTCTGGCAATACTGTGATAATGATCTACTGCATGAAAGCTAAAACACCTCAGACTTCAGGAACTAGGCTTTGTGATGAAAAATCTCACATAACAAGACCAAAAATGTTACACTTATTCAAATGGTAATCGAAGTTATACTTACAACTTTACCTGTTCTTAGAAAAAAATATTTCATTATCAAAAGCCAATGTAAAAATACTTAGAAAAGGAGTCAAAAAATATATATCGACCTCATCAAGATGCTACTGAGGTCGTGGAGCCAAGGACAAGAAAAGTGGCGAGTGGGAAGGAAAGTGATGCGCCAGGTCGAGCGTGACACAAGGCAGTAATAACAGACCCTTCTAGTTAGTATGACATCACAGGTAAGTTTAGGTGTCAGGCATCAAGGCTCTCCGTAACAGGTAGACATCACAGGCTGAGGTCAAAGTTTAGTTTAAGAAATAATATATATAATGAGTAAATACGTGTCAGGCAGCGAGACGATCCAAAGGTACTGAAGGTGACATTACACACTGAAGTCCAATCTTGTTTTTGGTTTAGCTAAATGGAATAAAAGCGACAAGACTCTCCTTAAAACATCACAGGCGAAGGAGAAAACAATATAAATAAATAGAAAGGTAAATAGATCGATACATAGATAGACAAATGGATAAAGATTGAGAGAGAGAGAGAGAGAGAGAGAGAGAGAGAGAGAGAGAGAGAGAGAGAGAGAGAGAGAGAGAGAGAGAGAGAGAGCAGGAGCAGAAAAAAAAGAAAGAAAACAAGAAAAAGAAATATCAAACAACCAGAGTCAGAAACGGAAGAAATAAGAAGAAATAAAAAAAAAACAGAAAACGTAGGAAAATAAAATAAAACAAAAGACAAGACAATAAATAAGGTGGATGCAAGAGAGGAAGTAAAATAAAAATAAAATAAAAACTCGATAGGATGCAAGAAATATAAAAAATGGAAAAGTTCTGGGAAGAGGATCAAGCACCCAGGCGAATGACATCACAAGACCAGGAGTCAAACCATCGCAAGAAGGAGCATAAGGAGGTGGGTGGGAAGGTACTGCTGACGTCACAGGCTAGATAGTACGTCACCGCTACGCAGGAAGAGATCACCAGCCTCAAGTCAATACGTCAGCCAGGAAGCTAATATAGGAACAAGCCCAAACAGACCACAAGACTTCAAAGGGAGAGAGATATGACTGGGAGAGGAAGAAGGTTGTACAGAAGAAAGGTCACGTCAGCCACAGATGCGGAGGTAAGCCAAAGTGGAATAGATTTAGCAGCTGTGTAGTTCCTCCGAATGCAAGTGAAAGTTTTTAAAAGAAGGTAAGATGGTTTAATGGATAAGAAAGACAAATGGTGAGTATCTGGTTCTCAGGAGCCGTCATATGTAAGCCAGGTCTCATGCAGTCACCTTGTATCGTTGCGCATTCTTGTGTAGCTGAATAAAGTGAATGAAGCTTCTTTTGGTTTACTCCCAGACCGACATGTCACGCAAGGTTACAGTTCCTCATGTCTCTGTGGCTCGCGTGACCTTCTATAGGATGTCAAGAGGACGCAACAAAGGATGCCTGGAGGGACGCCGCACAGCTAAGCCTCCTTCCTCCTTCCTACGACCTAAACTCTTTCAAGGAGGGACGATAAGGACACCTCGGTAACTATATTTGATTACTATTTTCAACATGTCTTCTTTTGGGAAACAGTGTAATGCTGACCTCTTGTGTTTGGTTAGTCGATGGTTTGTCTACTTTACCGTAAAATCAGGTCGCGTGAGGTCGCCGGGAGGTCAAGGACGAGCCTAGAGCAAAAAGCAAGGATAGAAAGGTTCAATTCACTTACTTGATACGCGTTACCAATACAAAAAAGATATTCGGATCATATGACGGCAAAAAAGCGAAAAAAAACTTAGATTCTAGCAATGACAACAGAGTGCATCAGCTAATCACTGTGAGTTCTGCCTTAAGGGGGAAACGAGTTAATCTGATTTTGAGTAGACGGTTTGAATGTTCGCTACTAAATTAAGAACTCATATCCTCTTAATGTTACGGTTTCAAAGGGATAAAAGCGTTTATTCTACAAGTGACATCGAGATCATCAGCCAATCATTGTGCATTTCCGCTATGACGTAAGCAGAAAGCCTTACTCTGATTGGACAGCTTGTTAGCGCGTCACTAAATAATAAAAAAAATCTTCGCATGACGGAAAAAGGAAGGACAAGTTGATATGGCCGAGCATGACAACAGCCAATTTTCGTGAGTCCTCGGTTATGACGTCACTGGTAAGTCGTGTTCTGATTGGATGGCCTGAATGTGACGTAATGGAGTTGAGGCAAATCTAACCAATCACAGAGAACTAGTTGGAAAGGCGCTCTCAGGCTCAGTCTATAAACAGGATCAATAGTGCGTTTTAAAATTCATGATACTCGTCCTCATTTTTATTTGTCCTTAATTCATCCCGCTCCCTCTCGTCCTCATTTTCTTTCTTCCTGTTTTCCTTTTTATTCTCTTTTCATTGAGTGTTTGTCCTGAACTCACTCCATTCCTTTTCCTCTCTTTTCTTTTTCCTTTTCATTTCATACTTGTACATATTAAATTTTCTTTCGTCTTTAATTTCCCTTTTTCCTCTCTTCCTTTTCAGTCTCGTCTCCTATTTATATTTCTCCTTAACTTATTCCATTCCCTTTCGTCTTTTCTTCTTTTCTTTCTTCCTATCTCCCTTTTCATTCTCGTTCCATTTATATTTGTCTAACTCATTCCATTTCCTTTTGTCCTTCGCTTCTTTCTTCCTCTCCTCCTTTTTATCCTCAAGTTTATTTCTCCTTAACTCACTCCATTCCCTTTCGTATTTACTTGTTTTCTCTCTTTCTTTCTTCCTTTTCAGTATCGTCTGACTTATATTTTTCCTTAATTCTCTTCCTTTTCAGCCTCTCCTTTCCTCCTCCTCCTCCTCCTCCCTAATTTATTCCTTCATTTCATTCGATCCCGTCATTCATTTCTTTCTTCCAATCTTCGTTTCCATCTCTTATTTCCTCTTTCTCACTAATTTATTCCTTGCCTCCCTCCTTTCTCCTAACGCGATTAGTCTTCATTACCCACCTCTCTCTCTCTCTCTCTCTCTCTCTCTCTCTCTCTCTCTCTCTCTCTCTCTCAGTACCGAACTCGCCCGAACGGGATTTATCGCATTTATCGCCGAATTCTCGCAGCGCCGAAAATGTCATTGGCGGAAAATTGTCCAGAAAGATTTGTCGACACTCAGTAAGATGACGATGCTACTGAGAGAGAGAGAGAGAGAGAGAGAGAGAGAGAGAGAGAGAGAGAGAGAGAGAGAGAGAGAGAGAGAGAGAGAGAGAGAGAGCAAAGGTAGGTGGGTGTAATTACTAAAATGGTCTATCTGTCCGTTTGCTTGTCTGTATGTCACTCACTCACTCACTCACTCAATCCATCTCTCTCTCTCTCTCTCTCTCTCTCTCTCTCTCTCTCTTATTCCATCTAACTATCTATCTATCTATCTATCTATCTATCTTTCACCATATCTCTATCCAGCACATTAACCTTATCATACGGAGATTTTCATGTCTATAGAAAGAGGAATGGGATTGAAAGGTCTCTCTCTCTCTCTCTCTCTCTCTCTCTCTCTCTCTCTCTCTCTCTCTCTCTCTCTTAATACAGTTATCGGACCCGTCATTGTTATCAAGGAGGGAGTTTTGACGAGAGAGAGAGAGAGAGAGAGAGAGAGAGAGAGAGAGAGAGAGAGAGAGAGACCCTACTGAGTTCTCATTAACGCTCTTTTCAATTATGCTGTTTTTCGCTTCTCTGTTAATGCGGTGTAGGGTTTCTCTCTCTGCGGTAATAACACGAATATTAATAATAACGCTAAAATAATACTAATGATAATAAGAGTTGTCTAACCTAATCAAATCGCCTTGCCCTATGATTGGAACCTGTATAAGAGTACTGAATCATCTATTTTTTACCCTATATTACCTATCCTCTACTCTCTATCCCTTATCCCCTATTCTCTACCTCTATCCGGTATCTCGTATCCTCTATCTCCTATCCCTTATTCTCTTTCCGCAATCTCTCATTCTCTATCCCCTATCCCATTCTTTCTATCTCCTATCCCTTATTGTATATCCTCAATCGCCTATTCTTTATCCTCTGTCGCTTATTGTCTATTTCTATCCTTTATTCTCTATCCCTTATCCCCTATCCCTTTTCTATCCCCTTGTGTGAGTGTAGATGCAATGTTACACAGACTATGGAGGGTAAAGAACAGGGAAACACAGTCCACGCATCGTCTCTAGAGTAAAAAACAGACCGTACCTACATACCTCATCTTTTATTCCTAACTCAGTTCCCGATACTTGGTGAACTAAAAGCCTTTGGTGTTAATACGAGATAAACTAAACTAAAGAGACGAAACAGTTCAACGTTTGTCTCTAGAGGAAAAGTCGTACGGCGACCTTCGTTCATCTATAATTCTTGACACGGGTTCGTACAGTCGTTGAAATATAGGTCTGTGGTGTTAATACGAGATAAGAGACGAACCTATTCACTATTTATTGAGGAAAGGTAATAATTATCGAATGTTATCTCTAAAACAGCGATTCCTGGCGACAGAGAACACTTATAGACGGGACGAAGACAGGAAAAGTTATCACTGGGTGTCACAAAATGAAGGAGAGATTTCATTGGCTGTTCATAATCCACGTGCGTTGATTGGGCAATGAGTGGCTACACAGAAGGGGATTGGATGCGACTGTAAGGCTGCCTCAGAGCACCACTACGCGATCAAGCTACGCATCAGGACCATAATCCAATCGTAATGTAATAGCAGTAGTAGCAGCAGCAGCGGCAGCAGCAGCAGCAGCAGTAGTGGTAGTAGTAATAGTAACAATCATAATAATAGAAGTGGTGGTAATAGTAACAGTAGATACAGTGGTAGCAGTAACAATAGTAGTAGTAACAATAACAGTAGTAGTAGTAGTAGTGGTCATAACAGTAATAATGCCATACGTTCCAATAATGTCATACGGAAGATGCTCTTTCAGGCCGTTCGTAGCAGTTTAATAATAATAAGAAGCTAATGGGAGAATATGGACTTTAAAAAAAATAATAAACAAGATGAAAAAAAAACTTATCTTCATACTCTTTTCTCATCAATGTAGTAGTAGTAGTAACTTTCTGAGGGGAAGTTTAGTATAGAGATATATATGAGAAAATATACATTCAAAAAACATGCTAAAAAACCCATGCATTCAAAAATTCTGAATAAGGCGGAGGTGGAAAGGAGAAAAAAATAAATAAAAGTACTGTTACCTGCAGGGACGGGCCGCGACCTCTAAAAAAATCGATCTTCAAAATTAGATCATTGATTTTTGGGGGTTAGGGGAGGGAAGGGAGGGAGGGAGGGGGGTAGATTGGATGGGGTAAGGGAAGGAAAGGGAGGGAGGGGGAGGGGTAAAAGAGGGAGGAAAGTGAAGGGAAGGAGGGAAGGTAAGGGGAAAAAGTGAGGGATGGAGGGAGGATGAGAGAGTTGAGAGGTAAAAGAGAGAGGAAAGTGAAAGGAAGAAGGAAAGGTTGTGAGAAAAACCGGATAATAAAAGAAAAAGAAAAAAATGAGTGTTACAAAAATGGGAGGTAGATAAAACTTGATAAAAGGAGGGATGGAAAAATGGATACAAAGGGATACAAGAGAAGGGAGATAATGAGTAAGTGAAGGGATGAGGGGAGATGGGAAGGATAGGTAAGAAAAGAAGGAAACGAGAAATAGGTTAGGTTAAGTTAGGTTAGGTTAGGTTAGGTTAGGTTAGACATAATTAGGAAGCGGGAAAGAAGCGAAGTGTGGGAGATATGAAAAATTGGGGAATGGAATGGGTGAATAACGGAAGGGAAGGGAAATGGAGGAGACAGGGAGTGGGAGAAGGAAATGGAGAGAAAAAAAAAGTGGATGACGGGATGGAAGGGAAATAAGGGATACAGGAAAGAAGAAGGAAGAAAGGGGAAAGGAAAGGAAAGCAAGAGAAGGGAAAGGATATGAGGAGGCAGATGTGTGGAAGAAAGGAAGACGAGAAGGAAATGAGAAGAGATAGGAAAGAAAGAGAGAAAGGAAGGAAAGAATGAGAAGAGAAATGTAAATAGAGAGATACAGGAACGACAGGACAAAGGGGAAAGAAAAAAAGGGTGAGAGAAAAGATAATACAGAGAGAAAGAAGGACAAAAAGATGAGAGGAGAAAATAAATGAGGCAATAAAGGAACGTTATGACAGAGGAGAAAGAAAAAAAGAGGGTGACAGCAAAAAAAGAAAAGAGAGATAGGAAAACAGGGACGGAAGGAAGACAGAATGAAAAAAAAAGTCAGGCATAAAGATAAAGAAGGCTGTATAAATGAGAGGTAAGGAAGGACGAAGTAGGGGGTAAGGAATACACATGAAAAATAAAAAAAGGGTTGAACAGGTAAAGAACAGAGAGAAGAATGAAGGAAAGGGAAGGGAATAAACGGAAAGAAACAGAATAACAGATAAGGTTAGACAGGTAAAGAGGAGCAGGTGGGCACATGAACGAAAGGTAAGTTCATTAAGGTAAGTGGATTAAAGAGTGTACAGGTCAAAGTAATAGGAAAGGTAAAAGCTATAGGGAAAACAGGTAGGAGGAAGGAATGGACAGGTAATGGACAGGTAAGGGGATCAGGGACAGGGAGTATGGAGTGGATGTGAAAAATATACATATACAAAATTAATGACAGGCTCTTGGCCCTCCAAAATGGAAAATTAAATGGTCCAAAAATGTGACTCATTGAATTGGAGACAAAAATTGGTAACTTAGCTGACTTTAAAAATGAATGAAAGTACAATAGAAAGCAGGAGTCGTGTGTGTGTGTGTGTGTGTGTGTGTGTGTGTGTGTGTGTGTGTGTGTGTGTGTGTGTGTGTGTGTGTGTGTGTGTGTGTGTGTGTGTGTGTGTGTGTGTGTGTGTGTGTGTGTGTGTGTGTGTGTGTGTGTGTTGTGTTGTGTTGTTGTTGTTGTGTGTGTGTGTGTGTGTGTGTGTGTGTGTGTGTGTGTGTGTGTGTGTGTTGTGTGTGTGTGTATGTAAGTACGTGTGCATGTGTACATGTATACCTATCCGTTCATGTAAAACAATAATAAAATAAACAATCATAATCATCAGCCTGTACCACTCTTGATCCTTACACAGACGATCCTTAAGACGCAAAAATCTGAAAAAATCCCAGAGGATCACGCACAGAAAAGAAAAACAAAGACAAAAGAAAAACTAAAACCCTTGAACCCCTCTCCGGAAAACAAACTCGAACGTCATTTGTTTAGGGGAAGGAGGAGGGGCGACGCTTCCCCTTCCTCACGCTCCCCCTCCCCTCTGTTCCCCTCGTCATGCCCGCGTTAGGCAGTTAGTTAGGCAGTTTTCAGCAGTGAGTGTGGTGGACTGAGGCAGATCCACGGCGCTCTCTGTGAAAAGTTCCTACTGATTAGAAAAGTTTGTGACGCGAACCGAAATTTGCAGGAAAAAAGGGAGAGTCGTTTTGAGTGTCGAGCGTGTCCTGTGTCGTGTGTATATGTGTGTGTGTGTGTGTGTGTGTGTGTGTGTGTGTGTGTGTAATTCACTATGGTCTGACCTCGCGATCACCGGTCATTGCCCTCCCCGAATGAGCTTGGATCTCACAAGTGACGTATCTCTGGGGGCACGGCTGAACCCTCACACCCACACACACCCGGGAGGCGGGACACAAACCCCGACTGACACCCTGTATACCTATTCACTGCTGGGTGGACAGGGTCACGGATTGGATTAAAGGAGACTGCACATCCGTCTCCACTCCCGGGAATCGAACCCAGGACCTTTTGGTTGTGAGGCGAGCGTGCTCCCACTGCGCTACGGAGCTGTGTGTGTGTGTGTGTGTGTGTGTGTGTGTGTGTGTGTGTGTGTGTGTGTGTGTGTGTGTGTGTGTGTTAGGAATTTGTGGGTTTCAGGGTTAGTCAAAGTTCAGCTGTGTAGCATGAGAAATTTAGAAAAAAAATTGAACTGTTTTTAAACACGCATTCAACAGAACTTCATTTCTGAAAAAAACAAAACAAAAAAAAAACATTCCAAATCGATTCTGTGGACTAGGTTGCGTTCGTCGGGTTTTGCGTATGCATATTTCTGCGTTTGACAAAGTAAAAACAATACTATCGCTATTTTTTGTTTCATTTCACATAATAATTTCGCTATGTATTGTTGAACTCAAAAACAGAACAAAATATCTCACCCCCAAAAAAGTATTACTACAGTTTGCATTTATCGCATTATTTCACTTGTGTATTTGTGAATGTGGCTTTAGTTCGAGGGAAAAAAAAAGTCGCAAACCCGACAAAACATTCGGCGCGCCCCTGACTCGCAGCCAGTGTCGGGAAAAGAATAAAAGGCTGCATACAAAATAACTCTGTGTTTGACCGAAATTCCCAGAGTTCCAAATGGCCAGTGTTCGAAGCAGTCATAGTTCGAAATACCTTTCTGGTTGGTAAAAAAAAAAGGCACCAATGTCAAAAATGTTCGTCTGTGTGTGTGTGTGTGTGTGTGTGTGTGTGTGTGTGTGTGTGTGTGTGTGTGTGTGTGTGTGTGTGTTTTTGTGGTAATGTATGCCGTGTGCGTAGGCAAGTGTATGTATCTGTGTGGGCGTGTGTGGGAGTGCGTGGTGTACACTCCACTGAATAAAAAACAACAACAAAACAAAACAAAACAAACACAACCAAACACACTCACCTTTGATCACGAGGGTGGCGGAGTAGGCGGCGGTGCGGGCGGCGTTGGCGGCCTGGCACGAGTAGTTGCCGCTGTGGTGGGCGAGGGCGTGGGGCAATGTGAGGGCGCTGGAGTACTGGTCGAAGGGGCTTAAGGTGAGGCCCTGCGGCGGGTCCTGGGCGAGGGGGGTGCCGTCCTTGTACCAGGTGAGGGTGAGGGGCGGGTCACCTCGCCTCACCGAGCATATCACTTGCACTCTGTCCCCCTCACTCGCCTCCCCGAAGCTAAATGGTATTACGGTGGGAGGGACTATGTGGAGGTGGAGGAGCAGGTGGAGTGCACGGAGCGGAGGCAGGAGGAAAAGGGAGAGAAAACGGGGACATAAAACCTCGAGGCATTAGTGTGAGAAATAAGAAAACACCGTAGTTACCGTTGACGCGGAGGGGCGCCGTGTGGGTGACGGTGGCGGCGTCGTTGGCGGCGGTGCAGGTGTAGTTGCCGGTGTGGAGGGCGGCGAGGCGGGTGATGGAGAGGATGTTCGTGTATTGGTCCAGCTGCAGCACCTCTGTACCAGGGATCTGCTCCGCCGCCACGCCGTCCTTGGTCCATGTCACCAGCAGCGGCGTGTCGCCCCCGTTCACCGTGCACTGGACGCTCACACGTTCCCCGAGGGCCAGGTCCTTCCGAAGGCTGAATGGCTGCACCTTGGGCGGGACTGTGGCGAGGCGACTCTCACTCTCTGGCACACCTCGAGGCCCCGAGTGTGCTTTTGGCTCTACCTAACACCCTCTCACTGCCACTTACTCTCGTGCCACGCGGGGCTCCTAGCTTTGCCTGACACCCTCTCTTTAAGGTTGACTCTCCAGCACCTCTTGAAGCTCCAGGGCTATACAAGTGCTCTTCCGCCTCTGCCTAACACCCTCTCCTTGGCACTCACTGGCAGCACGCGGGGCTCCTGAGGCTGTCTGAGTGTACCTTGATCCTACCTGACACACTCCTTGGAGCTTACATTCTGGCACGATTTGAGGCCGCAGGAGCTGTCTGAGTGTGTTCTTGGCTCTATCTAAAACCCTTTCTTTGACACACACAATGGCATAAGGTGGGTCTCCATAAGCTATTTGAGTATATTTCTGCATTTTATCTAAGAGTAACGCAGCCTTTTGACTCTGTAGCCCCACCCAAGGCTCCTAATGGTAAATGTGCTTCTGACTTTACCTAACACCATTACTTTACTGGGCACTGAATCGCAAAGGAGCCATCTCAAGGACCCACACTGTGCTATAAACTCTTATTGGACTACCTAAGTTCTCGGGTGTAAGTGAACCTGTTTCTACGTTACTTCTCATTAGCGCTCCTCCTCCCCCCTCCACACAGCCCCCTCTGGCACAGGCGGGCAGGAGGGGAGAGCTAGGAGCAGAGCATCACAAGAGTACAATATTATGTTTATTTTTAGAGCGCAATGTGATGTACTTTAGCATAATACTTAACGGTAAAGATAAGAAAGCCCCGAAAACAAGGCAAAAGGGAAAAAAGATGAAGGAATGAAGGAAAACAACAGCAAAAGAGAGAATCAGGAAGGAAGGAAACCAGAGAAATAAAAATGAAAATAAAATAAAAAACGAAGGGAGACGTTGGTGGTGGAGAAACATAAAAGTATATACAGTTACGGATGATCGAAATAAGAAAAGAAAAAAAGAAGGTCTAGAAGTATATAAAATAAGATGGAGAAAAGGAAAGTAGGAGGGTAAATTGGAATGAATGAATGAACGAAGGAAGGAACGAAGGAAGACAGGAAGGAAAAAAAAGGAAGAAATGAAGAAAGAAATGAAGAGAGGAATGAAGAAAGGAAGAAATGAAAGAAGAAAGAGAGGAGGAGAGGAAACAAGGGCCAAAAAAAATAAGGCAAAGAAAAAAAAAGAATACACAAAAAGGAAAGTAAAATAAACAGCAAGAAACGAAAAAAAGGCGAAAGAAAGGAAGGAATGATGGACAAAATAAAAAAGAGCGAACGAGAGAACGAAAGAAGGAAAAGGCGGGAAAGAAAAAAAGCAAGACAAAAAAAAAAAAAGAAGGAATGAAGGAAAAAAATAGCAAGAGGGAGAATCGAGAAGGCAGCAAACCAGTGAAATAAAACCCCCCGAAAAAGCAAAGCAAATAAAACTCAATCCATCTCCTTCGAACCCTTCAGCTCATTCATTATCCCCCCCCCCCCCCTCGCACTCACCTAGCACCTGCACCGTGGCCGTCGAGGAGTGGGAGCGTCCCTGCTTGTCGCTTGCCGTGCAGGTGTAGGAGCCTCCGTCGGCCGCCTTCTGCACGTCTCGAATGATCAGGGTCCCGTTCTCGTGCACACTCTGCCGCGCCGTCATGGGCAGGATGCGTCCGTCTACAGGAGGAGGAAGAAGAGGAGGAGAAGGAGGAGGAGGAGGAAAAAATGAGGGGGCAAAAGTAGAATGAGAGGAATGAATGAAAAGAATAATAAGGTAAAAATAAGAGCAACAGGAGGAGGAGGAGGAGGAGGAGGAGGAGGGTAAGGAAGAAACGAGAGTAGTGTAAGTTAATGCAAAATACATGTCACTATTTTCATCTCTCTCTCTCTCTCTCTCTCTCTCTCTCTCTCTCTCTCTCTCTCTCTCTTATCTCCACTACTATTTAGCTCCTCGTTTTCTCTCCATCATCTTTAAAAACTTTCCTTACATCCGCTATTTATCCGAGTTCCCCTTCCTAACCTCCTTCATTTTCCCTTACTGCCTCGCCTTCCTTCACAGTGTTTATAGTTTCTCCTTTGCTCTCCGTTTTCTACATTTCAATTCCCGTACGATATTTACTTCACATTGCTTCACTACTTTATATTATGTCCCCCGTTGCTAGACTCTTTCCTCTCTCACCTTATTTCCGAACTTTCTCTATTTTTCTGTCTGTCTCTCGCATGTATTTTCGCTTTTCCTTCCCTTCTTTTTCCATTCATACATCCAACCACCCTTCTTTTTCGCCTTCTGTCTGACTGCCCAGCCCCCGCTCTCCCCTCTTCATCCATTCAACCTTAAAATTACACCTACATCTATTTCCCGTTTCCCTCCCTCCCTTCCTCTTACCCTCCGTCCCTCCCTTCCTCTCTCCCCTCTTACCTGCGTCTCCCTCTTACCTCTCTTCCAGGTGATCTTGGCCAGAGGGTATCCAGCTGCCGGGCATGATATGATGAGCTGCTCCCCCGCCACTGCCGTCACCACCGACATGGGACGCACATACGCTGGGCCTGAAGGCGAGTGATGATTGTAATAGTAGTAGTAGTAGTAGTAGTAGTAGTAGTAGTAGCAGTAGTAGTAGTAGTAGTAGTAGTAGTAGTAGTGGTATTGGAAGGAAAAGGAGGAAGAAGAGGAAAATAATAAGGAGGAGGAGGAAGAAGAGAAAAATGAGGAGGAGGAGGAAGAGAAAGAGGAGTAGGAGGAGTAGGCATAGGTAGTTAAATAAAAAATAATACCTGTTTCTTTTAATTAATATCGTTCATTCACCTGTCTTCATTTAACTCCTTCCATCTTTTCCGCTCCTTCACTCGCTACATTTTACCATTTCAACCTCCTCTAAAGCCCTCGGTATAAGCAATGAGAATGATCGGCTTTGTCTTCTAATTCTTTCCTTCCCGAGTATCGCTTAACATTTGTCGTCTCGTGAGCTTCGCATTTCACACCCAACGCTCCCCTTCCCGTGGGCGGCGTTTGAGGAATGCCTTCAGAGTCTTTATTCACGTCTAGCATCATCTGCCTCACGGTGTTTGATGCTCGGTAATCCCTTGTGTCGCAGCTGGATAATCCTCTGTTCTCGTTCCTGTTAATTTTGTATGGCTATTTTTCTTTTATTGTGTTTGTATTCATCGCTGCCCGGTTTGTCTTTCCAACCTCGATGCGTTTATATGGAACCAACCTCCTTCACTGGTGCTGATTGTTAAGTCTCTCTTCCCTTTCCTCTTAATACTGCATGACTGTTATCCTTTTGTTGTGTTTGTATTCATCACTGCTTGGTTCCTCTTCTTCACTTCAATGCCTTTATATGTAGATAATTTTCTGAAACGAGGGAAGGTCAGACATCACACGTATATCTGCATCTCTCTCTCTGTTACCTTTCCGCGTTGATTTCTATATATATGTCTGTTTTCCTTTTGTTCTCTTTATATTGGTCCTGTTCCTGCCCCGATGTCTCTGGTTGAAGACGATGTGATGCGTTGAATCAGCTCTTAATATTGCTTGGTGATTTAGCATATTTATAAATACATTTCTTTGACGGTGAAGATGGATCAAGGGCAAAGAGAAAAAAAGGTCGCAACACTGTCCTCACAAATAAAGACAGGAGATCCAGAAGGAGAGATTCATTTCAGTTTGACCTCTCTTTCGGCCACCTCTTTGGATTCTTTTTGGGAACAGCGAGTAGCGGGCTTTTTTTTTATTATTGTTTCTTTTTTTGTGCCCTTGAGCTGTCTCCTTTGTTGTTTAAAAAAAAAAAGTTGCAGTAGTGTCGTGATACTCCCCTACTAATGAACGAGGGAGGAAATGCAAACGAAAGACATGTTCTCCTCCTTGCATTAACTCTCCCCGCAGCACGACTGGTCAACCATCGCACGCCTGGGACGGTCATGGAGATCACACGCACCCTTCCTCGTATTGACTCGCCTGCAACACGTTAGATCAAACGCCTCGCACCTGGAGCAGCCACAGAGTTCACACGCACCCCTGCACGTCCTGGCTCACTCCGAAACACGTCAGGTTAACCATCTCACGCCTGGGACGGTCACAACACATCACCTTAAAGACAATCTCACACCAAGGGAGGTTAACACACATCCCTTGACTCTGCTACGCCTCCAGGGACACACAATATTTGATAGCCGGTGGATTACCTTGTAGCCTGGTACCGAGACACGCCGTTTAGGGATTATCTCAGCCCAGGGACGGTCGTAACACCTCAACTGGTAGGTAATAACGCGTCGTAAAAGGTTTAAAGCCCTTCACTAATGGGGGAATGGAGTCATGTCGGGGCAATATAGTCGAGGCCTTGAATTGTTTTTTAAAAGGAGAGAGAAATACGAGTGCCGTGTGTTATCGCGGGTTATGAATGGCTTTTAACACCACTAAGCCATCGGCCACTTGCTTAACGGGAAACTTGTGTAAAATTACCGAATATATCACGATTAAAGAATGTTGGGCTCATATTCTTAAAGATTTCGGGACTCACACACTCACATTTGATAAGGCTTTCGTAGAGGCTGTTGTGGGTATTTCCGAGGGTAGTTTTATGAGTCTAGTGATAGTTTGACAAGGGTTCTGCACCATGAATGTGGACACTACTCAAGACAACCCGATTAATCTCACTTGTGGCCTTTGGGAATAATTGTTTGGGAGACGAAAGAGCCTGACATTATAGGCCTTGGTCTCCCCGGAAATCACCAGCTGCAGAGAGAATCGCTAGGGAAGTCATATATTTGTTTCTTTAGGTCAGGCGTCCATGCTTATACCTTCGAATGCAAGTAGGTTTGTATGCTAATTCGTACGCATGATTCTAGTTATCCCTTATGTCAAGAGTAAAACTTCCCTGGAAATCTGAGGCATGGAAAAAAATATCCCTTGTCAAATTAACTGAAGGAGGTTTGTCGTTCTTATTTTGACAATGGCATGTGAATATTTACTGTAATTGCGCGTACAAACCAGTGAATATTCTTTGATCTGCCAAGTCTTTCATTTTTACAGCAAGGGAGGCAGCTGAAAGGCAAAAAACAAATAACAACAAAAAATGCCCGCTAGGCGCTGCTCCAATAAAAGAAAATAGAACGAGTGGCCGGAGGAGAGGTCAAAATGATAACGCAAGTATGAGCCAGCAGTAAAAAATGATAACCCAAGTGTGAGCCAGCAGTAAAAAATGATAACCCAAGTGTGAGCCAGCAGAAAAAAAGTCCTCCAGCCCAATGACTCCCACGTGCGCCCATCGATCAGCTGTTCCTCTCCCATGCAAGTCAATCGCCTGTCCTCCACGTGTCATGTATATTCCACGCGTGCACGTCCCATCGTCAGGCGTCCCGTGTTGACTCGGCGGAAGGACGAGATTCAGCTTTCTGTCACTGTTCCATTTTTTGAGGTGAAGGAAACACCTCCTCCCGAAATTGACCTCTCTTTCGGCCACCTCTTTTGAGTTTTTTTTTTGTAGGAACAGCGAGTAGCGGGATTTTTATATTATAGTTTCCTTTTTTTTGTGCCCTTGAGCTGTCTCCTTTGTTGTAAAAAAAAAAATTACCAATGGCCGTATAAAAAAAAGGTAAATAAAGTCCTCGTAACACGCTACTTGTATACAATGGACATAGTTGCCAAAGAGTAGTGTATAATGTCCAAACTTCGATGCATGTTTTGAAGCGGTTTCCCCTCCCGTGTTTATACTTTCTTTGTTCACTATTCCTTCGACTTGAAACTCCTTCAGATGTGGAGCGTCCAGGCACCTGCGGAACTGAATCAAGTCTTAGTCCTATATCCGGTGCCTTTGTGTACTTTTAAAAGAAACTGTATTTAACGGAATGGTCTTCTTAGCCTTTCACCGTTTGCCTCCTTACTGATATAAAGACACAAAACGATAGGAGCTCAGGCAGTCTGCACAGGCGTCTTTTTTTTTTTTTTAGTCAACACGCTTAGGTTAAAACTGAGAGATCATGAGTTCGGTTCCATAAAGAGAGTAACGAAGAGTACAGACGGAATGGCAATCTCCTTTACGCCTTTGTCCCTGTTACTAAGCAGTCCCAAGGCACGGGGTATAAGTCGGGCGGAGCAAACCCTCTCCAGTACGTTTTCCGTCTCAACGCTTCTCTGCGGCGCCATGGTGCGGGGAAGACCAAAGGGAAGGCAAGGGGAGGGATCTGACTCGCGGCCAGGAGTGTTTCTGAGCCCTGCGCCACGCTGCTTCCTGTGCGAGCGTCGTTTCCTTGGCCATAGAACCCTTTTAAACTTTTAAGTGAAGAAAAGAAGGTGAGTAAAGCAGACAGGTAGACTATATCCATTTCTGTTGTAAAGCGAGAAAACGAGAAGGTTGTCTGTCCACTTTAGAGGAAGGAGGATATACAGTTTGCCTTCCGTGTGCTGTGAAGGAAGAAAACGGGAAATCCAGGCTACTTACCGTACACGTTGAGGCGCGCGGTGTGGGCGGTGGAGCCAGCCCTGTTGGAGGCCGTGCAGGTGTAGGCGCCCCCGTCCGCCGCCCGCACGCCCGTCAGGTTCACGTGACTCACCACAGAGCCTCCCATGCCCACGTACTGCCCCACCACCAACCTGCAGCGAGGGGAGAATGGGGGATTAAAAACGTATCAATACATTCGTCATAATCACCTTTGTCGTTACTTGAGAACTGACAAAGGAGAATCGCCCTTCTTACGTCAGTGCGATACGACAATAAAGTTACCAGCATAAGCCTGTTTACCAAGAAGGGATCGGACTACGGCATATAGTATTCGATGCCATAATGTGCTCTTGGTAATAAGTGCCTGGATGTTTAATTGAGTGAATAGAAGAATGAAGGCATGTTTGAATGGCGAACTAACTAGTTTCGTGTTGTAAGATCGAGAGACAGGAGAGTTGACTGACTGGTAGACTGTAGGGATGGATGAGTAAATTAATCAACCAGTCAGTGTACCACATATTGACTGGGTTACTCACTGATTGACTGAGCGCTTAAGTAACTGACTAAGGACTCAGTGCAAGGGTTGACAACTGAAATAGGAAAAACTGGATGATTAACGGAGTGTCTGACTGACTGACTGACCAAATAAGAGGTGATAAATGGATACCTGAGCAAATAAATGAGTGACAGTCTATAACTTACATCCTAACTGACTGACTGGCTTACTGACTGAATGACTGGACAACTGACACCATTGCGGGATTTTAAAGAGAGGTCTGAGTAACGAAAACTACCTTCAACTGACTCACGAACCGACTGGCTAACTGATTGGCTGACTGACTGACTGACTGACTGACTGGGTGGCTGACTGGACAGCTACAACATAACGGGGTAAGTAAAGGAATATCTGAGTAACTAACCTTATTTCCTAACTGACTCACGGACTAACTGACTGGATGGATGGATGGCTGACTAACTGACTGACTGATTGACTGAAGACTAGCTGGTTGACTGACTAGAAAACTGACAACATTACGAGTTTTTAAGAAATATTTGAGTAACTGAACATATTTCCTAACTGACTCACGACTTCACTGACTGGCTGGCTGGGTAACTGGCTGACTGGTTGGGGTCGGCTTTCCGATGCATGCCAGGCGCTTGACAAATTCAAAAGTTCTATCGACCAAAGAGACGCGGCTCGGATATTCCCCTGTTATACGTAATTCAGAGCCTCGCCAATATTTCAGAAAAACGATGAAAACAACAGCAGGCGGACGCGGGCTTCAAGGCTGTGCTGCACCAGGAAACATGAAGCGCACGCAAAATAGAAAAATAAAAACGAAAAAAGTGGCAAAAAATAACAACGAAGCGGAAACGTAATGGATTATTGAAAAAAAAAAACCATGACACAAATCCTGAATCAGTTATGCTTCTGAGTTGAATTCCTAGATGATTAAAACTGTAATAACGAATAAAAAAAATCAAAATCAGGAGGTAAATAAAATAAATCGTGGTGGAAACATACGGGCCTAAAAAGTATAAAAAAGATGTTAGTGCTAAATTTCAAGAGGATAAGAGGCATAAAGAAAATGGACTTCTTAAGCACAGAAAATAGCAACGCGAGAAAGTAAAGATACGACAAATTTTGGCGGAAACATTAAGTAAAAAATGTCACGATATATCAGAAGGACTTTTCGGCGTAGTGTCAAAAGTTAAAGTAAGCAAAATGGTCCCCAAAATAAAGAACATTATAAATAAAGAAGACATGGAAAATTTTGGTGGTAATATTGATATTTACCTACAAAACTAGTATTATATCAAATGGGTACTATGCTAAATTACACGAAGATTAAAGTTATGGATAGGTTCCTTATAAATGGGAAAAAAATATGATAAAAGGCAGATGTTGGTGGAAATATATAAAAGTTTACGTAAATTCATATCGAAAAGAATTGCTAAGGATAAGTTCAACTGCATCGGAGCTGCTCAAAGAATGTAAAATATATACAATGAAATTAGAAACATATGAGAAAATAAAAATGTAAACAAAGATAGGAGACGTAAAAAACAACAACAACATTAAACTATTTATAAAACTGAAAATGGGTTAAAATCAAGGTACAAATATTAAGAAAAAATACAAAAACACTCAAACTAGATTAGAAACGCATTAATGCATTCGTCATCATCACATCTATAAAGAACATTATACTATATATAAAAGAATATGAAAAGAGCTTATAATTAACTACAAAGAAAACACATTAAAACACTCAAATACATTACAAAAAAAACATTAATATATTCATCATAACCGCCATTTAAGTTATTCGAGAACTGACATAGAAGAGGCGCCCTCCCCACGCCCGTACCACAGCACAGTAAGCTACCAACATAAGCCTGTTTACCAAGAAGGGATAAGACTACCGCAGAAAAGTATTCGATGCCATAACGTGCTCTTGGTAATAAGTGCCTGGGCCGGCTAAAAGGGGATTGGATGCTGCCCTTGTACTTACTCCGACTCTGTGTGTGTGTGTGTGTGTGTGTGTGTGTGTGTGTGTACTGCGATTCCGTGGGTGTATTTACGTTGCTGTGTGTACGTGTGTGCGTAGGAAGGGCTGAGAGCGTATACTTGTGTTTGGAAGGGTCGTGTGCGTGTGCATGTGTGTGTGTGTGTGTGTGTGTGTGTGTGTGTGTGTGTGTGTGTGTGTGTGTGTAAATGCGTAGGTGGGTAGGTAGGGAGAGGTAGTGACTATTCTGTGTGTGTGTGTGTGTAAATGCGTAGGTGGGTAGGTAGGGAGAGGTAGTGACTATTCTGTGTATGTGTCTGTGTGTGTATGTGTGTGTGTGTGTGTGTGTGTGTGTGTGTGTGTACGGAGGCCATAACACTACACAGGATCAAGCCAGAGAGAAAATTGGGAGCAGAGTTTGCTTCTCCAGCCATTGTCATCCCGAGTTACTGTTATCATCCCTCCCCCCCTGTTCTCTCTCTCTCTCTCTCTCTCTCTCTCTCTCTCTGGCCTTCGCAACAGCCATCAGGTCCATAGCTACACCCCCTCTCCTCTCTTTCTCTCTTTTACCGCCCTAGTCTTACAGTAACTCTCTCTCTCTCCTGTTACAGCACCGTTTTACTCAATTATATATCTCTGTCTATTTGTTTCTCTCTATCTTTCACTTATTACATAATGTTTCCTCTATTTCTCTTTCTCTCTCTACTACAACAATTGCCGGCCGCATCCAAACGCCGCTTCGACCTCGCTAAACACCGTTCAAAATATTACAACAGTGACGACTCCGCTTCGCCCAGAATAGCCAACCTTACCGTGATCGCCGACCGAGTTTCCCGCCCGCTAAAAGCATCGCGAGTAATACCCAATCCCCATAAACAGGCCTGAAGCGCCCTCGCCGTAAACACGATCGCGAGGGAAGGCGTGCCAACCCTGCCGAACTGACCTGTCGTGCTGCGGGAGGGGGAAGCCGTCGAGGGTCCAGCTGACGTGGGGGGTTGGTGCTCCTGACGCGATGCACTTTAGGCTCACTGAAGGTCCCGGCTGAAGCGTCTGACTGATGAAACGGTACTCCAGTATGGGCGCGGAGTCTGGAAGGGGAGGATACACGATGCTATTACAAGACGGATAACCATAACTGTTAGGTGCCTGATGTTGGTAGAAAACGGAATGATACGGTATTGATAGAAAATGGGATGAAATGGTATTGAAAGAAAATGGACTGTGAAGGTACTGATAGAAAGAGGAATGTGAATTGAAAGAACATGGGCTGGAATATAACACAAAGAAAATGGGGTTGGATGGTGTTGATAGAAAGTGGGATGGAACTGTGTACTAATAGAAAATGGGATGGAAAGGTGTTGATAGAAAATGGGATGGAATTGTACTGATAGAAAATGGGCCGGAATGGTGTTGATAGAAAATGGGGTGTAATAGAACTGATAGAAAGTGGGATGGAATTGTATTGATAGAAAATGGGATGTAGAGGTATTGATAGAAAATGGGATGTAATAGTACTGAGAGAAAATGTAAAAGTTTCAGCAGAAAATGGGATATGGAGTTGGAAATCCTCTATTATGTTTGCACTGACTCTAAAATATTAATTAGTTCCCCGTAAATGACAAAGAAAACATAATATAAGGAAAAAAAAACGAGCTAAAAGTATAAAAACTCTTCGCCTGTTTCAGTAAGCCAAACAACATCCCTTCATAAGATAAAAAAAACAACAACATCCTGAAAAAAAAGTGGGATTACAAAGAAAATAGGAAAGGGAGTTATGAGACTATCGAAACGCCATCTTTAAGTGAGCCAGACTACATTATGACATGAGCTAAACATATCTTGCAAATAAATAAATAAAAAAACAATTAAAATGAGACAACAGGAGAATAAACACTAAAAGAAAAAGAGAAAAATGTATGAAATGTAATTGAATACGAAAAAAAAAAGAAAAGAAGACACGAGAATAAGAAATAGCAAAATTGGAAGAGAAAAATGTGTGAGTATATAAATTAAAAAATTAGAAAGTAGAAAAGAAGAAATATCAAGAAGGAAAAGAAAATCATGCAAGCGTATGCATATTTATTATTATTATTATTATTATTATTATTATTATTATTATTATTATTATTATTATTAGTAGTAGTAGTAGTAGTAGTAGTATTGTTTTTCTTAAGCCCTTGAGCTGTCTCCTTTGCTGTAAAAAAATAACCAATTAAACAAAAAAATCAGAAAGCAGACAAGGTTAGCGAAAACAACAAGAGTGAAAAACAGAAACACGTGTGAGTATATAGCGTTCACTTGTGTTGCATGCAGTGGGTCAGAGAGTGCCGGGAGCTTTAGGGACGTCCGATACACTATGCAATGACGCCGCTAAATTATGAAAGTGTACTCGTAACCCGCCATAATAACCGAAAGAGTCACTCGGGACCCGGGCTTGCATCAGACGGGCGGGCGAGCAAATAGCAACCCAGCGTGGCCTAATACGGGGTAGACGATACGTGTCCTTTTGATCTCTCTCTCTCTCTCTCTCTCTCTCTCTCTCTCTCTCTCTCTCTCTCTCTCTCTCTCTCTTGTTCCAGCACCGTTTTCCTTAATTATCTCTGTCTCTCTGTGTCTATGTAACCATTTCCTCTTATTAGTTCTGTTTATCTACCATTTCTCTCTCTCTCTCTCTCTCTCTCTCCCCTCACTTTAAATACCAGTCATTTAACGCCCATTTTTCCTCCCTCCCTCCCTCCCCTCTCGTCCCCCGCCGCGCCGGAATCGAGGGTAAACACATAAATAAATACGCCGATTGATAGCCTTGGGGGGTGTGGGGGGTGGGGGGGGAAGGTGAACGGGCCCCTCCATTATTATCACAGGGAGGTCGCAGACTACCATAATAGGCGACGCGACCCAGCCTGGACGACTCCATTATCATCGCAGGGGAGGACGGGGGCACGAGTATAAAAGGGGAGACATGGACGCCCCGGGGCAGTCTGATGGGACAAAGAAGCGGAGAGGGAACAGCGCGGGGAAGAAAATAGGGAGGAATTGATGATATACGTTTCCAGTCGTCAATAGGTCGTTTTTTTTCACCCCAAGAACGAATGTAATAGTTGTCAGGTAAATGGGGAGCTTCTTTTACCGGACGATTCACTGGATAGGAACAGGAAGATTCGAGGATGTTTTTTTATAGTCTGCCTTTGAATAAAACTAAAACTAAAGAACAAAAGAAAAGAAAACGAAGACGCAGGTCATCAAAAAGCCGTCGTATTTCGCGCCTGGTCGTCCAATCACACGGCCTGACAGGTGATCAGGAAATATATTACTATCTCGTTTGGGGAAAAAAATATATAAACTATACTTTGATGACGCTAGCCGAGAGAGAGAGAGAGAGAGAGAGAGAGAGAGAGAGAGAGAGAGAGAGAGAGAGAGAGAGAGAGAGAGAGAGAGAGAGAGAGAGAGAGAGAGAGAGAGAGAGAGAGAGAGAGAGAGAGAGAGAGAGAGAGAGAGAAATGGTAGATAAACAGAACTAATAAGAGGAAACGGTTACATAGAGACAGAGAGACAGAGATAATTAAGGAAAACGGTGCTGGAACAAGAGAGAGAGAGAGAGAGAGAGAGAGAGAGAGAGAGAGAGAGAGAGAGAGAGAGAGAGAGAGAGAGAGAGAGAGAGAGAGAGAGAGAAGAGAGATACAGGCAGGCAGGCAAATAGACAGATAGACATAGATAAAGAGATAAATATTGACAGAGAGATAGATAATGAGAGAAAGTTGAACAGGTAACAGGTATTCAGTTTACATAAGTCAAGTTGGCGCTATGGAGAGAGAGTCACGTGATCATATCCAACACAAACGATGGTGAATAAAATTAGAAAAAAAAAAAAACCTCGCCCTATCCATCACCCTCTTCTCTCTCTTGGCAAACGATTCTGACCTTTCGGAAAACTGCAGACGAGAACAAAAAACAAAACAAACAAAAAAAAAAAAAAAAAAGACGGCTCCATACACAACTGAGAAGATTAACATGAAAACTCAATAAAAGAATTAGGAGTTCATGGAAAGAGCAAAGAGTGGAAATATGTTGTTTTGCTGAAGATTCCGGGCAACCAATTAACCCCCTGAGTTGTTTTTAGATGCGAGCAATCATTTGGCTTTTATAACCTGTAGGAATAAAAAAAAAAAGAATCATTTGAAGCAGGGCCCGTGGAGTGCTTGCGATGTGCTTTTGTTGTTGCTGTGATTTCTTTCCTTTCCACGATAAATCCATTAGTAGTGTTGGCTTAAAGTGTAGAGCTGTAGTGATAATGGTAGTGGGATTAGTAGTAGTAGTAGTAGTAGTAGTAGTAGTAGTAGTAGTCATGATATTAAAGCCAGCAGCAGCAACAACAACAACAACAGCATCAGCAGCCGTAGTGACCACCTCAAGGTATCTAATTTCCGTGAGAGCTCGCCTGGACGGCCGTGGAAATACTCCATAAAAATGGCAGCTTTATGGCGCCCGGGACCACCATAACGCCGGGGAGGGCCACTGTTCACGGCCCCTCGTCTGCACAGCACCGCCCGTCTCCATACAGCGCCACAATGCTCCGCCTTTCCTGGTACAGCGCCATAACAATCCTCATACTCTTTCTTACGGTGCCAATCTGATCATTCCTATTTTGGGTGCTATTTTTCAGCGCCATAATGCTCCCTCATTCCTCGTACAGCGCCATAACAATCTTCATACTCTTTCTTACGGTGCCAATCTGATCATTCCTATTTTGGGTGCTATTTTCCAGCGCCATAATGCTCCCTCATTCCTCGTACAGCGCCATAACAATCTTCATACTCTTTCTTACAGTACCAATCTGATCATTTTTATTTTGGGTGCTATTTTCCGGCGCCATAATGCTCCCTCATTCCTCGTGCGGCGCCATAACAATCCTCATACTCCTTACAGAGCCAACCAGATCTTTCATTGACTCCCTCCTTATTGGTACGGCGCCATAACAGTCTTAATGCTCTCTCTTCTATTGCCAATCAGATCATTCGTTTAGTTCCTCAATCCTCCTAAGGCACCATAACAATCTTCATACCCTTTCTTATAGTGCCAATCAGATCATTCGTATATTCCCTCATTTCTGGAACAGTGCCATCATCGTCTATATGCTCCTTACAGTGCCAGTCAAATCATTCCTTTCCCCTTCCACTGACAACAACACACCCTCACTCCCTCTCCTCCCCTACACAACACTGTAACAACCTTTTTGCTCTCCCGTTTCTCCCCTTCCCTGCAGTGCCTCTTCCTTCCCCTTCCTTCCTTCCCTTCCCATTCCCCTAACAGCAACGCACCCTCATCCCTCTCCTCCCCTACACAACGCACAGCAACATCCCTTTTCGCTCTCCCCCTTCCCTCCTCTCATTTCTCTTCCTTTACTATCGACAATAATAAAAAAGAGAGACTCACTGCGGGAGGGGAAAAAAACGGAAATAAAACCCCACAAGCGAAGCCCTTTTGATCCTCGTAAAACCTGAAATAAACCGACCTAAACCAGAATTATGGCGACCCCCGGCAATTGTATCAGCGGAGGGGCGGCGGCGTGGAGGAGGTCCCTGGGAGCTTACCGGGAACAAATGAAGAACGCAAACACGGTATCTCTCGCTGAATTACCTTAATCAGGGCAGTTTTTTGAAGTCTGTGTTTGACGGATTCACGGGATATTAACGGCGTGTGTTTCTACTTTATTAATTTGTGCTTCTGGATGTGTTTTTTCACGGTAAAGAAGATAGAACGAGTGCTGAGGAAGAGAACAGAGCACGGGCAGTATTCTTAACACACTCCGGAGCACAAGCACACATATTTAACAAGGCTTTCGGAGGCGTTTTGGGGTATTTCCAGGGGTAGTTTAATGACCTTGGTGGCAGTGTGATCCTTCTTCTGTACAATGAAAGTGAAATAACCCTCATGAAAACCCAGTTACTCATTTTCGGCCTTTGGAAATAATTGATATTAGAGATAGATGTGTCTGAGAATATCGACCATGATGACCAAGAAGATGCTGCCCTTAAAGAGAGAACACTTGATGCTAAAAAGACCGACCAAGTGAAAACGGTTTGATAATTACACACGTTCTACACAGAGCAAAAAAACTAGATAACAACACCAATAAAAACAACATTGGACATTAACAAGCACACTAAAGCAATCGTGATCACTTTAACCTTTAATAAACACGGAGACGAAGCAGCGATAACAAAAGCTTTCGCAACTCCAGCATGTATAAACGTCGAAAGGGCAGTCAGTCAGTAGGCGAGCGAGGAGGATCCGACACTCAGCGCTGCGAGGAGTGATCAAATAAGGACGCGGAACAAAAGACTAACGATCGCGAACACTGAAGCGGCGTGTAAACTGTGTTATGGCGCAGGGCATGATGCGAAACGCGCCTAACGAGATAGATAGAAAGATATAGATAGATAGATAGATAGATAGATAGAGAGAGAGAGAGAGAGAGAGAGAGAGAGAGAGAGAGAGAGAGAGAATTAGCGGTGGGCGGAAAAGACAGGTAAGCGGAATGGAGGAGAGAGAGAGTAAGGGAGGAAGAGAGAGGGAGAGACAGGGAGGGAGAATGCATAAGCCTGATAACAAGTAAACTGAAGTTGATTTAATTCCAAGAGATGAAATACCTTCGCACTGTGAACTCTCTCTCTCTCTCTCTCTCTCTCTCTCTCTCTCTCTCTCTCTCTCTCTCATCTACCTGTCCACCCATTCATCTATCTACCTTTCTATCTCTTCGTTTTTTTCTTTTCTTTTCTCTCTCTCTCTCTCTCTCTCTCTCTCTCTCTCTCTCTCTCTCTCTCAGTCTCTCTCCCCTGCCAATCATCCTCGATCCGCTTGCCTCTGTTCACTTGCTCGCCTTGTTTTGAGTTGTCAGGAAAATTTAATTGTAGGATGAACCTCTGCTGACGACTACATCAAACACACACACACACACACACACACACACACACACACACACACAAAATCCCTCATACTGCAACACAACGACATATAACTTTAATTAACAAGAACATAGGTAAACTCTCTCTCTCTCTCTCTCTCTCTCTCTCTCTCTCTCTCTCTCTCTCTCTCTCTCTCTCTCTCTCTCTCTCATCCACCAGTATCAGAGATCATAGCCATAATAAACACGACTGAAGGCCACTGTATTGCTCTGCCTCATATTGCTCTCCTGCCCCAAGCCGTCACCGCTTCGACACCTCCCCGCCGACACATTACAACACACACTGACGGGCTGGATGCTCGGACACATGTTTCCTATATTCCCAGCGTGTTGTTAGGGGCTGCGACATGGGACGAGGGGGTTAGGGTGTTGATGATATGGCTTTCTATTCCTCTTGGAGTGATATATTTTCGGTGTCATTTTTTTGTAGTTTTATTTTTTGGGGAATTGTTTGCTGCTTTGAGTCTGATTTCATACGGTTTTGGGGGTTCCTCTGCTGTTATTATCATTACTACTATTAGAGGAGGAAGAGATGATGATGAAGAGGAGGAGGAGGAGAGGATGACGAGAGCGAGGATAAGCCAAATAAGTAGGCGCAAAAAGAAAAGGAAGATAATATTGAGGAAGACGACGAGAAATAAAAACATGGAGGAGAAGGTAATGGATGAAAAGGAAATGGAGGAAAAAAGCGAAGTAGCAGCATTCAATTTTCTACCATTCTCTATCTCTCTATATATCTTTCTATCCATCTATTTATCTATCTATTTACCGATCTATCAATCTATCTACTCTTTTTTTCTCTCCCCTGTCAATTCTCGTCTACCTCGAAAGATGATTATTTAGTTAAGGAAGAAATGCAACAGAGGGATGATTCAAAAGCCGTGACACAGTGTAGCTTGGTAGGTAGGACAGGTAGGCGGCATATCAAGGTGTGCAGGGCAGGTGTGGCGTGACAAATGAAGCAGGTGTGTGTGAGAGAGAGAGAGAGAGAGAGAGAGAGAGAGAGAGAGAGAGAGAGAGAGAGAAAGGGGGGTGAGTTCAAGGAAAATATATATACAGTGGTTAGAAGGAAGTGTGTGTGTGTGTGTGTGTGTGTGTGTGTGTGTGTGTGTGTGTTTCAGTGACAGTGATGATGCTGGAGTTGAGTTTGCTTTATTGTTTTTTTTAAGAATGACGGAGATAATGAAGCTTATGATGATGAAGAAGATGACAACGATAACCATAAAAGGGACAGAAGAAAATGAAAACAACAACAACAACAAAAAAAAAAAAACAATGCAAAAAGTAACAAAGTGGAGCAACTCCCTCCCCCCCCAAAAAAAAAAAAAAGTGCCCCCTCCAAGTGTGCTCTTTCAGCGGAGGTAATCCACCAATCAGGAGGCTGCAAGCTGTGGTCTAATTGGTCCGTATAATCTTTTGGCTTCCTATTGGTCGCATCTAAGCTGCCTTTTAATTGGCTGGGTCACTGAAAGACACGCAGAGACGCTGACCGATACAGAAAAGGAGAATGATGTTAGTTGTTTTCTCTTCTTTGTTTTTTCTGTCTGTCTGTCTGTCTGTCTTTTGTCTGTCTGTGTATCTATCTGTCCGCCTGCCTGCCTATCTAGCTTTGTCTTTTTCTGTCTAATTGTATATCTGTCTGTTTGTCTGTCTGCTTGCCTGTCTGCCTGTTTATAAATCTGTCTGTCTGTCTGTCTGTCTGTCTGTCTAATTATCTGCCTCTTTGTCTATCTGTCTGTCTGTCTGTCTAATTATCTGCCTCTTTGTCTATCTGTCTGTCTGTCTGTCTAATCATCTGTCTGTTTGTCTGTCTGTCTGTCTGTCTGTCTGTCTGTTTGTTTCTTTGTTTGTCTGCCTGTCTGTCTGTCTGTCTTTGTGTCTGAGCTGATGTCATTCTGTCTGGGTTTGTGTCTGGCCGCGTCACTAAGTTATAGGATGTTAGTTTGTTTGTCGGTTTGGGTATCAATGTGAATGGTTTGTCTGTCCGTCTGTCTGTCTGTCTGTTTGGGGAAGCGGGTGGGTGCGTGACTGTCTGTCTAACTGAATGTGTCTGTCTATCTGTCCGTCTGAATGTTTACCTGGTTCTCTGTTTGTTCGTTTGTCGGGATGGCTGAATATCTGTTTCTTTTTCGTAAATCTTCTTTTATCATCTGTTAATCTGTCTGTTTGCGTTTGTGTGCCTGATTGAGATATAATGATTTCGAAACACACACACACACACACACACACACACACACACACACACACACGGAAGCAAGGACACGGATGGATAAACATTCAAAACACTAATATAATTTTCGATGCGTACGACAAACACGATGAAAATGAACAAGAACGAGAGACGAAGGAGAGGAGAGAAGAGAAGCGACGATAAAACATAAAACAACAAACAACAAAGAAGGGAAATAGAAAGAATGCAAGTAAATACGAAACTCAGGAGGAGGAGGACGGGGAGGAGGAGGAGAAGGAGGGAGACTAAAGAAGATGAATGACACAAGGAACACAAGGAGAAAAAATAAAAATAGGAGGGAAATGGAGAAGAGGAGGAGGAGGAGGAGGCTGAGGACATCTGGAACGAGCAACAACCAGGGGGAAAAAATCATCAGAACACACCTTAGACCTTACCTGAGACCACCTGAGGGCAGAGAAGGAAGGTAAGGAGGGAAGGAGAAAAGGACGAAAGGACGAAAAAAAGGGAAAGCTCAGGTGAGGAAGAATGGCTGAGAGTGAAAGTCAGAGTGAAAAAAAATGAAAGCGAGAGTGGAAAGAAAAGTAAATGAGAAGGAAAGAGGGAAAAAAAGGAGAAATAGGAGGAAATGAGGAGAGAAGGAGAGGAAACAAGAACGAAGAAAGGATAAGAAGCTGAATAATGAAGAAAGAGAGGACAGGAGGGATAGAGGGAGGAGGAGTAAAGACAAAAAAGAAGGAAGGACAGATAAGGGAAGAAGGAAGAGAGAAAAAAGAAAAGGTATTGAGGAGAGATTGACCATGGAAGAAACAGAGGATAGGAGAAATGGAGGGAAGAAAGGAAGGGAAACAGAATGAAATGGAGGGAGAAAAGAGAGAAAAAAAGGGACAGATTAGAGAAGGAGGAGAGAGAAAAGGAAAAAAATGGAGGAATGGAATATGGAGGAAACAGAGTATAGGAGAACTGGAGGGAGGAAAGGAGGAGAGACAGAGTAATAGGAGGTAAGGAGGAGAGGAAAGGGGGAGATGAAGGAGTACGTCAGATGGAGGAAAAAGATGTGGAGGGGGAGGAAAAAAACGAGACTCATACGCGTAGGGAAAAATAATGTTAGTCAAAGAGAGAGGAGGAAAAAAGGCGGCTGAGATACATTCACTCTCTATTCTTCATTGCTTTTCCGTGTGTGTGTGCGCGGGGGAAGAGAGGAAAAGAACGGAGAGAAAGAAGAGAAGGGGTAAAGGGAGAATAAGAGGATGTCAAGAGGAATAAAATATCGAATTAAAATAAGAAAACGAAAAAATGAGAACGAGGGGAGGAGAGAGAAGCAAGGGAGAGAGAAAAGAGAGAAACAGAGGAAACAGGAAAACATGAATACGAATACTTATTTACACGAAAACACACACACACACACACACACACACACACACACACACACACACACACACACACAGGCCACCCCATCCCCACCCCCAACACCACGCACACACATTCACAACAATACATATTCCTAGTACAGAGGCAACAAGGAAAACAAACAACTTCTAGATTGATAAGAAAAACCAGCACACAGAAAAACATTTACGCAGAACACGAGCCAGCAACACAATGCCCTTAAAAAAAAAATAACCGTCTTCACACGCACCTCCCAGCCCGGTGAAGGAGCGGAAAAATGAGAGAAAAATATATTCCTGAAAATAGAAAGGTGAAAGTTGAATAGGCGAGCCTCCCCCACGACCCACCCACGGGAAAACGCTGCCTGGCAAACCCACAACAGCTGGGGGCACCTGGGGAAAATTTTTGACCCCACTCCTACATAATTTAAGTAAAAATCGATGACCACACACACACACACACACACACACACACCTGTCCCGTAGAAATTCCTGAATATACCTTTTTCCTTGCTGAAGAAAAACAAGAGGTACCAAAAACTAATTCACACACACACACACACACACACACACACACACACACACACACACACACACACACACACACACACATGTATCTCTCTCTGTACAAGGAAAGCATGAAAATGATAAGTTCTCGTCTCTGAACAGTAACTGGATGACAAAGAGAACAAGGCAGGAAGCAAGAAGAAGAAGAGGAAGCACAAAAACGATAAAAGAAGGACACGTTAACATTCCCAAACCCTTCGCGGAACCACTAAATCACTCCTATAGAAACAAGAAAAGGGCAGCCAACAAGCACCCCATCAACCCTTCCCTCCCCTTAAACAACACCCAAACGAAGAACGCAGCCACTGGAACGATAAAACAAAACACACGACTTTACATTTCGAAACGCTACCCCAGATTCCCATAACCTTCCTCCATGGGTTTACTTTTCCTTTCGCTCAGCTGCCCTTATTCCCTCAATGCTTCGAAAGGGAGGGAAAAAGGGAAGTGAGAGAGAGCAAATGGGCAGGAAGCGAGATGCGTGGGCTATTTCCCTACACGTGGGGTGGGAGAGGAAGTGAGAGAGAGAGAGAGAGAGAGGACAAGGAGAGGTAGGATGGAAAAAAGAGGGGGAGGGATGGAGGTGAGGGCGGGAATTCGTGGACTGGAAGACTTTTTTTTTGGTGCGTTAAAGGAATGTTGTGAGGAAGGTGTTGAGGGGAGGAGAAGAATGTATGAGTGTGTTTAAAGAGGGAGGAAGAGAGAGGAGGAGGAGGAGGAGGAGGAGGAGGAGGAGAGATAACGGTTGAATGCTGTAAATGGAGAATGGAAAGAGAGAGGGAGAGAAAAAAAGGAGAGACGGAGGGGGTGAGGGTTACACTACTACTACTACTACTACTACTACTACTAAGAATAATAATGATAATAATAAGGTCCTCCCGGCCACATCAGTATTACCTGGGCTATGACGCAGCTAATTAACAGGTAGTAATGAGCTTTCCCATAGAGAGAGAGAGAGAGAGAGAGAGAGAGAGAGAGAGAGAGAGAGAGAGAGAGAGGTGAGGGGAGAGAATAATTTGCAAAAAAGACAAGACAAGAAAGAAGGGGAGGAGAAAAGTGGTCATCTACATCATTTTTTCCCCTCCTGGTCAAATGAAGAGAAGGAGGAGGAGGAGGAGGAAGAGGAAGGAGAGTAGAGAGGGAGGGAGAGAGCTTGAGGGCGAGGAAGTGGAGGAGGAGGGAATGAAGGAGGAAGAGAAGACGTTTTTTCCTCTCCAAACGTTTCCTCCTTCCCTTCCTTCACACTTTCCTCCAGAGATGGCGCGGAGGTAAACAGGAAAGAAGGAAGGAGAGGGAGCAGGAAGAGGAATCATCTCTTTTCATCTTCTTTCCTCTCCTTCGCCTCCTCCTTCTTCTATCCTTCTTTCTTATTGGGGTAGTTTCCTTTAGTCCCTTCCTTCCCTTCATCGGACTTGTTTCCTTCCTTCCCTTCCTTCTTCTGTCCTTCTTTCCTTCTCTTCGGACTGGCTTCCTTTATCCCCTTCCTTCCCTTCCTTCTTATCGTACTGGTTTCCTTCCTTCCCTTCCTTCTTCTGTCCTTCTTTCCTTCTCTTCGGACTGGTTTCCTTTTTCCCCTTCCTTCCCTTCCTTCTTATCGTACTGGTTTCCTTCATTCCCTTCCTTCTTCTGCCCTTCCTTCCTTCTCTTCGGACTGGCTTCCTTTTTCCCCTTCCTTCCCTTCCTTCTTATCGTACTGGTTTCCTTCATTCCCTTCCTTCTTCTGCCCTTCTTTCCTTCTCTTCGGACTGGCTTCCTTTTTCCCCTTCCTTCCCTTCCTTCTTATCGTACTGGTTTCCTTCATTCCCTTCCTTCTTCTGTCCTTGTTTCCTTCTCTTCGGACAGGTTTCCTTTATCCCCTTCCTTCACTCTTATTCCTCATCCTCTCCATCAGGATTAAGAGACGACAAGGGAAGGTAAATCAACAATAAGTAATTAGAGTTTATATCCCTCCCGGCGCGTGGAAGTCTTATCCTCATCTTTCCCTCATCTCCCTGTAATCACACCCTCCAGCTCATCGCCTCTCTTCATCATCTCCCTCCCCTCATCTCCTGTGACACTAATACACAGCTTAAGTATATGCCGCCCCGCCTACGTAAGCCTTAATCCTCCCTCGGCTCGTCTCAGCAACACCCATTCTTGTGACAGTAATACCTTCCCTTCTCGAGTGAATAAAATTCTTCGAACCGACGGTAATCCTCTTCGTTGTAACCTTAGAAACGGTTCTCACTAGCGCGTTGGTTGGTTGATGGTCTCTCTCCCTCGCTTAATACTCTTCATCATCATCATCATCTTCTTCTTCATCTCCGAGAGTCTGGTAAGTGCGTGTTCTCGTCTTTGATTTGTCTGATTCTCGTCTCATTGGGTTTGTATTCCATTCAGTGTGTGTTGTTTTTGTAAGTTATCTCAATCTCATCCAGTGTTTGTTGTTCCTGTAAGTTATCTCAATCTCATCCAGTGTTTGTTGTTCCTGTAAGTTATCTCAATCTCATCCAGTGTTTGTTGTTCCTGTAAGTTATCTCAATCTCATCCAGTGTTTGTTGTTCCTGTAAGTTATCTCAATCTCATCCAGTGTTTGTTGTTCCTGTAAGTTATCTCAATCTCATCCAGTGTTTGTTGTTCCTGTAAGTTATCTCAATCTCATCCAGTGTTTGTTGTTCCTGTAAGTTATCTCAATCTCATCCAGTGTTTGTTGTTCCTGTAAGTTATCTCAATCTCATCCAGTGTTTGTTGTTCCTGTAAGTTATCTCAATCTCATCCAGTGTTTGTTGTTCCTGTAAGTTATCTCAATCTCATCCAGTGTTTGTTGTTCCTGTAAGTTATCTCAATCTCATCCAGTGTTTGTTGTTCCTGTAAGTTATCTCAATCTCATCCAGTGTTTGTTGTTCCTGTAAGTTATCTCAATCTCATCCAGTGTTTGTTGTTCCTGTAAGTTATCTCAATCTCATTCAGTGTTTGTTGTTCCTGTAAGTTATCTCAATCTCATCCAGTGTTTGTTGTTACCCTGCCACTCCTTCCCTATCTCCCCTTCCTTCCTCTGTACCTGTTTTTCCTTAGTATGTCTAGCACTCACTAACTCCCTTTCTCCTTATTGACCGGCTCTCTAGTTTCTCCTCGAACTCATGATGGTTTCTCGTTTTCCTCATACCCTCTCTTCCCCTTGTGCGGCTTTCTCTTGAGCTTCACTTCATCTCCCTCCCCTCGCTTCACTTCCCCTCCCTTGAGACCACTTGAAACGTTCCTGGTATCCCACGCAGCGTATCTTCCCCTTACTTTCCCTGGTGATCATTTCCCTTTCCCATTTACTTTTCCTTCTAGTTTCCCTTTGAGGTCAGTTAAAATGGTCATTGTTTCCCCTTAGATTCCCCGGTGGTAAATTCAATTCGCCTTTTACTCCTCAATCTAGTTCCCCTTGAGGCCACTTAGAATGTCCCTGTTTCCCACACAGCTTCACTACCCCTTAGATTCCCCGGTGGTAAATTCACTTCGCCTATTATTCCCCATTTTAGTTTCTCCTTGAGGTCACTAAGAAAGTCCCTGTTTCCCACATAGCTTCATTTCCCCTTAGATTCCCCGGCATTGAGTTCATTTCGCCTTTTACTCCTCATTCTAGCTTCCCCGTGAGGCCACTTGAAATGCCCTTCGTTTACTCATAACTTCACTTCCCTTTAGTTTCCCCAGGGCTCAGTTCCCCCCTTTACTTCACTTGCTCCCTAGTTTCCCCTTCAGTTCGTCTCCCTCGTTGCCGCACTCCCCCTCGTACAGTTTAGTTTCCCCTCAGTTTCACTTCGCCTCCGCCCACTCCCTTGCCATTCCCCCGAAAAATAGTCGCTTCAGGTCACGACGTTAGCGATACATCGACACAAAATCGAATTAATGGAGCGTGAACGAAGCCGGCGAGTCAATAGCCATTTCTAATATGCATATTTTTCTAATTCTTCGACCGCGCGCTCCCTATTTTTTATTTGACTCTTTCGTTCATTTATGGCGCCCTCCCTAAAAAGCCATTCCACCCGAACTGATAAAAAGGCCCCAACTTCAAAACTAGTTCAAACGCATACAGCAAAAAAAGTTAAAAAATACAATAATCGTTAAAACCGTTGCGAACCGTTAATTCCGTTACGGCCGTTAAACAAGGGACGGGGAGAGGGAGTTCGAATTTAAAGTTGACTCTTGCTAATCGTATTTCAAATTATTTTCTCTCGAATATGCAGCTTTACGGACCGGACCGTATTTGCCTGATGGACGGGAAAAATTCGCACTTGTTGTAAGACTTGTAAAAGGTTAACAGTCGAGGGTGTGGGTGAGTTAGGGAAGTAGAGATAGATAAACAGATAGATAGGTACATGGATAGATATAGAGAGATAGATAGATAGACAGAGAAATAGAAAGAGACGGAAGGAGTGGAAGAGTCTGAAAGATAAAGCAAGGGGAAAGGAGAGAGTCAGGAAGAGAAAGGGAGAGAAAGGAAATCAGAGAGGAATCAGGGAGAAAATGGGAGAAAGGGAGAGAGAAATCAGGAAGAGAAAGGGGGAAAGAGAAAGAGAGAGGGAGAGATAAATACATGGAAAAGACCAAGGAAAATGATCAAATGGGAAACAAATTCGAAAAGGAAAAGGAGAGGGAAAATTAGGGGGAGAAAGAAGGAAGGAAGGAAGTAGAGAAGGGAACGCAAAGGAAATGGGAGAGAGAGAGAAAACAGGGAGTAGACGAAGAGGGCGAGAAAGGGGCCCAAAGAGAGAGGGAAAGAGAGAAAAGTGGTATTAGGAGAGAGCAGGAAGAAAAAAACTCGAAATAAAAGAGGAATAAACAAGCCTACATCCGATTTTAATAACTCTAGCTCCAGCGTAGGCCTAGATTCTCCCTCGAAAAAATATAAATACATCCTTAATTAGTGTCGCGTTCATCATATCCCTCTGTTAGAGCTAATTAAGGCGGATAAACTTATACTATTATTTTATTCATTTTCACATTCGGTTTTATTTATACATTTCACAGATCGTTTCTATTTAACATTATTATTATTATTATTATTATTATTATTATTATTATTATTATTATTATTATTATTATTGTTGTTGTTGTCGTTGTTGTTGATTCTATGGTTTTCTTTCTCATTTTTTTCCCTCTACCATATCTCTCTCTCTCTCTCTCTCTCTCTCTCTCTCTCTCTCTCTCTCTCTCTCTAAATGGAGGCTGTTTACCGGCATTATTTCCTTTTTATTCTTTTGTTTACACGCTTTCTAAGTTATCACTCCCTCCATCTCGGCTCTATTACGGCGGTCCGCTCTCTCTCTCTCTCTCTCTCTCTCTCTCTCTCTCTCTCTCTCTCTCTCTCTCTCTCTCTCTCTCTCTCTCTCTCTCTGTATCTATCTATATCTTTTTCTTTGTCAATTGATCTATCTGTATATGTATCTATCTATCTATCAATCTCTCTCTCTCTCTCTCTCTCTCTCTCTCTCTCTCTCTCTCTCTCTCTCTCTCTCTCTCTCTCTCTTGCTCAAACAAAACAATCCCTCCACGATCACCGGCATTCCCAAACAAAGATCACTGAAGCATTCTGAAAAGCGTGCGCGGCGCCGCTAAGGATCGCTCACTACGGGGCATGAAATTAAAGCAAATAGACGAAGATAAAAAATGCATATAATCCCTCTCCAATACCATCGCTCAAGCCCTTTTTATAGCACGCTGGATATTAAGAGAGAGAGAGAGAGAGAGAGAGAGAGAGAGAGAGAGAGAGAGAGAGAGAGAGAGAGAGAGAGAGATGGGGGGGAGGGGGGACTGTAAAGGAAGATAAATAGAGGTGTTATATGTGATTTGATCGATGAGAGAGAGAGAGAGAGAGAGAGAGAGAGAGAGAGAGAGAGAGAGAATCCATCACTTTAAAAGCAAAATCTCTTCCCTCCCTTATTATCTCTCCCCTCCTCCCCCTTTTCCTTCTTCTCTCCCTTTCTTTCCCTTCCCCACGTTAGTTTCTTCTTCCCTCTCCCAAGCTTCTTCCTCCCTTCCTCCCTTCCCTTCTCTCTCCCTTATTCACTTTCCCTTCCTTTCCCTCTTTCTCCTTCTCTCCCTCCCTTTCCTTATCTCTCCCTTTTCTTCTCAATTCCCTTCCTCATCCTTTCATATTCTGGTATCTCAGTTTTCCATTCCCTTCCCTCTTCCTTTCCTTCAATTCGCTTTCAATCCCTCCTCCCATTCCCATTCCCATTCCCTTCCTCCGTCACCCCATCCGTCCCCTCACTCTTTCCTCCCTACCTCCATTCCTTTCGTCTACGTCCACCTCCTCCCTCCATTCCTCCACCACTCCTGCCTTCCCTCTCCCAAACCTCCGTCCTTTCCTCCCCCACCGCCCCCCTCGCGCCAGAGAATGGAGTAATCACAAGGGAAAATTGAATCCACATTCCAATTGGCTGTGGTGACCCTATCCTTTCGCTATCCTTCAATCCCACTCCCGCTAACCCGTTCTATTTTTACTCTCTCTCTCTCTCTCTCTCTCTCTCTTCCCCTTTTGCCTTCACACTTATTTCAATTTATTTTTGTTCCAATTTAAAAATCATGCATTTGAAATAACTTTGAAATTTCATCTCTCTCTCTCTCTCTCTCTCTCGCTCGCTCGCTCTCATATTCCTCGTATTTAGAGAAGCGAGTATTGGCTTCTGATGGCAGGAATTCAGCGATAATCGAGTCACCAAAAAGTCTTGTTTGAAGCGAGGACGCCAAGACGAGGAGCGGGCGGAGGCAGCACAGAGGAAGGAAAATGAGAAGAAAGAAGCAACGGAAACAACGATACATGGCGGAGCAGGCAACGAAAAGTTCGATGGCTAATAACGAGGCTGCTGCTCTGATTTAGTCTGTTCGTCAGTCATTCCAATGGGCGGCAGGACAGGCTTCAGCACTCGCTGTGCGTATTCAGGGGATCAGCAAGATGAAGAGGAGGAGGAGGGAAGCACACACACACACACACACACACACACACACACACACACACACACACACACACACACACACACAAGTGCGTGCGCGTGCAGGGTTTATGATTTATTTCATTGTTTCATTAGGGACAAAATGCGCCTCTTAATTACCGGATGAGCCTGAGGCACGTGGCCAGATGTGACTAATTACCCGCCTGCGAGGCCTGCATGTTATATCATAAGTATATATATATATATATATATATATATATATATATATATATATATATATATATATATATATATATATATATATATATATATATATATATATATATATATATATATATATATATATATATATATATATATATATATATATATCTATATATATATAGGTAGATGTATATGGATAAGACGCACATACACACATTTCTGGCTTATTCTTTATGCGGGAGTTGTTATACGAGACGAAACGAAACGCTTGCAAAGTAATGTTACATTTTTTTCCACAAAACATTATTTCTCTGCAAATGCTGGAAAAATGAAGACTCTCAACATCCAGACTTCATGTAATCATTCCAGCCCGTGATAAATTTAGCTTATTCGAGAATTACGTGAACACACACACACACACACACACACACACACACACATACAAACACACACACACACACACACACACACACACACACACACACACACACACACACACACACACTGTTCAAAGAGTGCACAGAACCTTACTCCGTATTCCCGTATTCACAGAGCGAGGGCCATTATTTACACGGGCACAATTAATGCCCTGCTGCAGCCGAGCAAAAAGTCAGATAAATAAAGTAATTAACACGAATCAATTGGCCGGCTTAATTTTTCGCGCTCGCCTGAACAACAAAGGCAAAATTGAAGGTGTTTTATCTCGGCGCTCCAGAGAGTCGCTACCCACGCTGCCTCACGCCACATTTGTCACGCTTCCCGGGCGCCGCTGCTGTCAGGTATTCGCTGCCTTAATTAAACAGGTGAGGTAATAAGCGAGCCTTTGATGGCGGGGGCAATGAGACAGGTAATGAGACGCGCGGAGAGTGATTAGCATGCACAGGTGAGGGCGGCGGCAGGTGTCACGGGCCGAACAGTAATGAGGATAATTTCTTAAGGGGGTGATATTAATGAGCGGCTTCCATGATTATTAAAGTTTGTTGCTGGGTGATGGTGGTGGTGGTGGTGGTCATGTGGCGGTGGTGATGATGATAATTGTACTGTGTTTATGATGGTGATGCTCCTATTGATGGTGATGAGAATGATGGTGATGAGAATGATGGTGATGCTGATGGTGATAATGATGATGAAGATAATGATAGTGATGTTTCTACTAATGATATCTCTAGTATAATGGTATCTATTGTTACTCCTGATAATGATGCAATGATGATAACAAACATGGTAGCTAACTTTGCACTTTGCCACCAATACAAAAACATGATAGTTCAGCATAATGATGACAATGCGAATTGAACTATAATGACACTAACGAGAATAACACAAAACGATACAATAATGATAATGACACTATAATGACACTTATGGTAATGAAGGTAATAAACAAACTATATACCTCTCTTTTCTATTCACTACTTATACCAACAAACCTTTTTAGTACCATAACAAAACACCAGCAGAGGGCGCACGCAATCCTCTAAGGAGCATAACACGAAGATATAAGCCAATTACGTTTACGGCTACGAGGTAATCAACAGCGGGTAGTGTTTACTGGCGCGTTGGACAGCCGTAGCCTAATGCAATCAGTCTAATGACGACGGTTATCACACCAATCATCACCCCTAACTAGGCTGAGCACCGAGGTGTGGCAGGATTGGGGCACGAGTGGGTTTACCTCAATGAGCGGACACTAGCAACGCCCCAAACATGTTCCCGATCTCGATGAGGCGGAGAACAGACGGAAAGGATGGAAGGAAAGTGCGACCAGATGGAAATAGTATAAGAGGACAGGGAGATCAGTGAAAGGGGGGAAGACAGGTAAACTAGAGGAGCAAAATAAAGACAGGAAGTTCCGTAAATGAAGGAAAACAGGTAAGCTAGAGAAAAAAGGGCAGGAAAAACAGTAAAGAGAGAAAAAACAAACGTGAAAAAAAGATAGGAAAAACAGGAGGAAAAGAAGATCAGTTAATGGAGAAAGACAGCAAAACTAGAGCAAAAAAAGACAGGAAGATCAGTAAATGAAGAAAACAGGTGAACTAGAGAAGAAGAAAAAAAAAACAGAGATAGGTACACCTGATAAGAGGATAAAGTAAGCGGAAAGAGAAGGGAGACTAGAAAAGAATACCAAAATAAGTAAGCTAGAAAAGGAAAAAGGAAAGAATGGGAAGCCTAAGATTGCAAGGTAACAGACAGAGCATGACAGTGGTTGGCTATACAAGACATGACAGAGGAATGCCCTATACGACACCGTGAGAGAGGAAGACTAAGGCAGCAGGACACGTGGGAGTCACATAAGGACTTCGACAAAAGGACACAATCTTCAATACACAGCCTTCCCAACACTTAGAGTCCTGTGTGCCCTTGTGTGATATGCCAAACTTATATAAAAAGAATGAAGAGGAAGTATGGAAGCAACGAAGAATACAAAATAAATCCAAAATACAAAAAAGACAAAAGAAAGGCAACGAAAGAAGCAGCATAAAAAGATAAACGCAAAAGTTGAAGAAAGAAAGTGAATATTTAAACGCAAGACAAAACGAAGACTCGAAACAAAAACATGGTAGCAGTTTATAAAGAAGTTTGGGAGACACGAAGAATGCAAAATAAACCCAAAACACAAGCACACAAAAGAAAACACAAAAAAATAAGCAAAAGTTGAAGATGGAAAATTAATATGTAAAAGAAAGATAAAAGGAAGACTGGAACCAGGAACATAGCTAGCAGTTTACAAAGAAGTATGGAAGAGAGGAGGGTATCAGGACACCTCTCCTCCCGAAATTGACCTATCTTTCGGCCACTCCTCTTGATTCTTTGTAGGAGCAGTGAGTAGCGGGCTCTTTTATCATTATTGTTTTCTTTTTTTCCCCCTTTGAACTGCTTCCTTTACTGTAAAAAAAAAAACATCACCTTCGTCCTAATGGTTAGTTGTCATCGTCGTCATCGTGGTATTTTTTAGGAGCGATAGTTGTTGATACTTTTCCCAATATCTTTTCCTTCCCACTGACGCTCTCCATCTCCCCTTTCCTCTCCTTCCTGCCTCCTATTACTCTGTTCCTCCTCCTTTCTTCCCTCCAGTTCTCCTATCCTCTACAGACAGGATAACTTCATGTGTGTGAAAAAAAGACAAAAAAAGAGAATACAAAAGAAGTCCAAAACCCAAGAGAAAGCAATAAAATAAACGCAGAAATTAAAAGAAAATGTGAATATGTAAACGCAGAACAAAATGAAGACTCGAGCCAATGAACACAGGTACAGCAGTTAACAAAGAGAAACACCATACACAGCGCCACACTGCTCGCTCGGGGCAACAACTAGACAGAGTGCTGGTGTTTGAGTTTTCCGTCACTCCCTCGCCGAACTTTACAAAGGAGCGGCGATACAACGGGTGGATGAAGGACATAATAACCTCATTTTGCGCCAGACTGGTCATCACGCTGCTATTCACGCTGATGGC
>NC_066563.1:778631-786131 GCF_024679095.1 Eriocheir sinensis
AGAAAGACGAAACAAAACGAGGACGAGGACTGGAAGGAGGCGGAGGAGGAGCAGCAACAGCAGGAGGGAAGAAGGAAGACGAAGAGGAGGAAGAAATCAAAATGAAGGAGAAGGAAGGAAAGGGAAACTACGAACGAAACTACCACTGAGAACAAACAAACAAACAACAAATATAAATACACGACAACAAAACAAACAAACACGGAAGACAGATAACGAGACGACCAAATAAGCGTAAACATTCATAAAAACACAAACACGCAAACACAAACTCAGGAGCATGATGGGGCAATGCGGCATAAATCAGGGAGCATACTTGTGGCAGCGAAACATAAGGGGAGGGCATGCTGAACCTAATGGGGCTTACGGGAGCATATACGCACAGGAAGGGGGCATGACCGCACACACGGGGAAGCATAATTACTGAAGCTGTGCAAATATTGGCCTGGAGGGAGGAGGAGTTGAGGAGACGGAAGGCGGGCGCAGGAGGATGAAAAGAAAAAAGGAAAGAGGAGGAGCGGAAAGGGAAGGCGGAGGAAAGGGATTAGTGACCTTTGCAGTGACTTGAATAAATGGTTTTGTGTCGATAAAGGGATCAAGGGATGGAATCAGGGAATGGAATCAGGGGCGACAAAGCAGGAGGAGAGAAAAAAGAAAGAGCTGTGGATATAAATAAGAGAAAAATGAGAGAAAATGTTGATTCGGAATAAAACTTAAGGCAATAAAGTAAAACAGTGAGGCTCTCGAGATTAAACTGAAGCGATAATGAAAGAGAAGCCGGAAAGGATAAGAAAGAGAGACGAAATGTAGAAAGGAGAAAAGAAATAACGAAACAGAATTACACGATTAAATAAAAAAAGAGCAAAGACGAAGCGGCAAAGGAAATTAAAAGAAAAAGGAAAGTGTAAAGAAATAAGCAAGACGTGATGTAAAATGTGGAAGAAAGAGAAGAAATAAGGAAAAAGAAGTACAAGGTTGATTAGAATAAAATAGCAAAGAAAAAGAGACGAGGGAAATTAAAGACAAAACGGAGACAAAAGGGGAAAGAGAAATTAACGATCCGATATTAATAAAAGAAAGACGAAAAATATGGAAAAGAGAAAATAAACAACGAAACTAAAGTACAAGATCAATAAAAATAATAGAAAGGATAAAGCGACAGAGAAATTAAGGACAAAAAGGAGACAAAAAACAGTAATAGTTATAAAAGAAAGACGAAAAATATGGAAGAGAGAAAATAAACAACGAAACTAAACTACAAGATCAATAAAAAATAATAGAAAGGATAAAGCGACAGAGAAATTAATGACAAAAAGGAGCCAAAAAAAAAAAAAAAATAGAAATAGCATTAAAAGTAAGACGAAATAATTATAAAAGAGAAAACATCAACAACGATACTAAAATACAAGGTCAATAAAAAATAAATAAAGACAAAGCGACAGAGGAAATTAAAAAAAAGGAGACAAAGAGGCCCCCTAAAAATAATTATCCGATAAAGAAACTCCAATAAAGATCAAATTTACATACAAACAGGGTGAGAGGCCATGCCGGGCGCCGGGGAGGAAGGCGGGGCATGAGGGGCCTAAGCAACACTCCCTCGCATGCCTCTCTTCCCCGCAACTCAACAGCAGATTCCAAACTCCTCCAAAAAACTCGCGAAAATGAGCCGTATTACCGAAAGGGCACGGAATGGAAGGGCAGAGTTCGCCGCGGGAGGGAGGGAAGGATTGAGGGAAGGAAAGGAGGAAAGTATGAAGCTACGTACGGAGGGGTAAAGAAGGAATGGAGGGAAGTAGGGAGTAATGGAAGAAGGAAGAGGAGAATCAAAGTAAAGAGGTTTGAGAGAAGATTTACGAAAGAAAGGAAAATAGATTTGAAGTTACGAAGGGAGGGGAAAAGAAGGAATAGAGAGAGGTAGGGAAGTAACGGAAAGGGGAGAAAGTAGAATTGAAGGAAGAGGAGTAGAGGGAAAAAAAGGATGAATAGAAGGGTAGAGCTCGCCACGGAAGGGAGGGAGGGAGAAAGAAAGTGACTGAGGGAGGGAAAGGAAGGAACACATGAAGCTACGAAGACATGGAGATACACGAAGAAAAAAATTGAGGGGTATGTTGATAGAGAGAATAAAGGAGAAGTATGAAGTTAGGAGGAAGTGAAAAACAAGGAAAAGACTGAAATATGGAAAGCTGAATAGAGGAAATGAGAAAAAAAGACGGGAGTTACGGTAGAGAGAAAAAAATAGAGAGGTTCATGTTGATAGAATAAAGAAGTATGAAGTTAGAAGGAAGTGAAAAACAAAGAAAAGACTGAAATATGGAAAGCTGAATAGAGGAAAGGAGAAAAAGAAGAGTTACGGTGGAGAGAAAAAAATAAAGAGGGGTATTTTGATAGAGAGAATAAAGGAGAAGTATGAAGTTAGGAGGAAGTGAAAAACAAAGAAAAGACTGAAATATGGAAAGCTGACCAGAGGGGGAAAGGAGAAAAAAGAAAGGAGTTACGATGAAGAGAAAAAACAACAACAATATGGAGGACCTGGAGAAATGAAATGAAATATAAAAGGAAATAAATAAAACAATCGAAGTGAAAAAGAAGAATGACAAAAACATGTTAAAAAGAAAGAAATTGTGTAACAGTAAAATATTCAAGAGTCTGAATCGACAAAATATAAAACCCATTGCAGAAACACCTTAAAGAATCAGAGAGGAAAGAACCGGAAGAGAAAAAAAAAATAACAGAGAGGAAGTGTTGAACTGGAGAAGGAAAAGGAGAGTTAAAAGGATCGAGAACATGAGGAAAAGAACCCGAGTGAATGAGAGTTAGTGAGATAAAGAGAGAAAAGAGGAAAACAAAGGAGGAGAAAGAGGAAGAGGAGGAGGAAGGGAGAGAAGGCGGAAGGGAAGTCTGGTGAATAAAACAAAACAGGAAACGCCACAGGAAGACTCAGAGACAGAACACAGACAAACAGACGTATTATGGAGATAAACAACGAAGAAAACTGTGCAGCGTGAAGGGAAAATAATGTTACAGAATATATAAGAGACATAGGGACGAGTTGTTTTATTAGAGTCAGATGGTTCTCAGGAGGGAACTATTTCACTACACACACACACACACACACACACACACACACACACACACACACACACACACACACACACACACACACTCACACGGAAGGCTTAAACACCCCAATTTTACATGTACTAAAGTCACACACACACACACACACACACACACTCACACGGAAGGCTTAAACACCCCAATTTTACATGTACTAAAGTCACACACACACACACACACACACACACACTTACACACGGAAGGCTTAAACACCACAATTTTACACGTACTAAAGTCACACACACACACACACACACACACACACACACACACACCATAAACACCCCAATTTCGCACGCAGTAAAGAGTTGCGTTGATAATGCTACTGAAGCGTAATACTCCCACCCCCCCCCTGCCCCCCTCTTCCCCGCCTCCCCCTCCCCCCCAAGGCGTGAGATACATCCTCCTCGGCGAATTACGACCGACAGTGAAATATACGTCCGCGGAATGAGTCAGGAAGATGAAGCTAAACAGTGAAAACGCGCGGGGGCAAGAGAGATGAAGAAAAGGAAACATGAGACGAGCAATAACCTCAGGAAAGTTAGACAGTTAAAACACGAATAAGAGAGAGGAAAACATGAGAAATAACATAAAAACGAGAGGCAAAAAATAAAACACGAGCGCAAGAAAGAAAAAGAAGACATATATAAGACTCGCAATAACCAGAGGAAAGTTAGCCAGTTAAAACACGAAGGAAAGAGAGGAAAACATGATAAATAATATAAAACAAAAGGCATAAAAAACCCACGAACGCAAGAAAGAAAAAGAAAACAAATATAGAACCCAAAATAACCACAAGGAAGTAGAATTAAACAGCGGAAACATAAATGAAAAGATGAAAATATGAAAGACGCAAAAAATAAACGATAATTACTGAAAAAAAATATAGTTAGACAGTGAAAAGACGAGTGAGAGAGATGAAGAAAACATGAACACATTAACACAAGGAAATAAAGCTTTAACAATTGAAACACGAATGGGAGATATATATAAAAAAAGCAATAAAACAAACGACAGTTCCACAGGAGTATAAAGTTAAAAAGTATAACGATGAGTGAAATACGCAGTGACATGACACGCAACGACACAAACGCCAATTAAACAAGAATATGAAGATAGAGTGAAAACACGAGGATAATAAAGATAAACAAACCTACACGCAAACGGATATTACACGGGAAAGTAAGGAAGTAAAGGAGATAAGATAAACATGAATGGGAAAAAATGCATATGAAGTAAAGAAAGTTAACTGTTCGTGAAGTAAATAGGGAGAAAAGGTGAAGGAGGGAATATGAACCGAAAGTAAAAAGGGATGTAAATGAAAAGATAAACATGAATAGGAAAAATGGATATGACGTAAATAAAGTTAATTGTAAGTAAAGTAAACAAGGAGGAAAGGTGAAGGAAGGAATATCTATGAACCGAAAGTAAAAAGGGAAGTAAAGATGTAAAAGAAAAGGAGGGAATTTGACTAAAGATAATACATGGAAAGTAAACAGGAAAGAAAAGAGAAGAAAATAAAGGAAATAACGAAATAAAAGTAGAGTAAACAGGACCACTAAAGAAGTAAAGGAAAGAAAGAAAAATAGTAAAGGAACATCCACAAAAAGAAAATAGGAAAGTGAATAAGTAAAAAAAAAAAGCAAACAAGAGAAGGAGAACACACACGTCAAGTAAACAAACAAGACCACTAAGAAAGCAAGTAAACAACAACAGGAAACAAGCAAATAAGGTGTGAATACGAGAACGCGAAGAAGAAAATCGAAATACAAAACAAAGTAGAAAACAAGTGAAAAGGGGAAGCAGAAAGGAGGCAAAGCAGAGGGAACAAGAGCAGGAACATACAAGAGGAAGGTCAATGGTGAGAGAAAAACAAATATACAGCAAAACAAAAACATCAGAGTCGCGATATGCGTCCACACGAAGCGAAGACGATAAAACACAGACACCGCCGCTTAACTTTAACTCTCGTGTAAACAAAACTAACGAAAAGAATTAGTCTCTCTCTCTCTCTCTCTCACCGTGCACGCATATCCCTTCCTCCTTTCTTATTCTCCTACTTTCTCTTTCCTTATCGCTTTCTCCTTTTATCTCTAATTCCTGCCCCTCCGCCCTCTCCCCCCCCCCCCCCTCTCTCTCTCTCTCTCTCTCTCTCTCTCTCTGGTTCCCCACTGTCCATTTTCATGCAAAGGTAGATTTATGGCCTGGGATAATGAGACTCCAGCCGTGACAGATCGACCCCCAGTAACCCGCGAGAGACCGAGAGAGATGGACTGCGTTCTTGGGCTCAGCGAGGGGGAGAGTCGGGGGGGTCGATTTTTAACGCGATAAAGGGGGTAAACGAGAGAGAGAGAGAGAGAGAGAGAGAGAGAGAGAGAGAGAGAGAGAGAGAGAGAGAGAGAGAGAGAGAGAGAGAGAGAGAGAGAGAGAGAGAGAGAGAGAGAGAGAGAGAGAGAGAGAGAGAGAGAGAGAGAGAGAGAGAGAGAGAGAGAGAGAGAGAGAGAGAGAGGAGAGAGAGAGAGAGAGAGAGAGGAGAGAGAGAGAGAGAGAGAGAGAGAGAGAGAGAGAGAGAGAGAGAGAGAGAGAGAGAGAGAGAGAGAGAGAGAGAGAGAGAGAGAGAGAGACGGTGTTTTGTAGGGGGTCTCAAAGTTATGGCCGTCGGGCGGGAGGGAAATGTGGGAGAGGAGGAGGAGGAGGAAATGGGAAGAGGAAGGAGAGATGGAGGAGAGAAGGAAGGAAGGGGAGAAAGTTTGGCTATAAATATATATAGCTCAGAGAAACCGGTGATATTTGAGCCTATGTCTGTCTGCCTGTCTGTCTGTCTATCTGTAAACGTCTATCTGTCTATGGTTTATTATCGTTGGGTATAGAGTTAATTTTTTTCCGGAAAGGTTAAACACCCCGCAAAACAAGCGCGTATGTATAATCCCACTTGCAAAGAGACGCATTAGTTTGTTTGTTATTCGATTACATCCGATAAAAAAACGAAGCTATTTTTACACACACACACACACACACACACACACACACACACACACACACACACACACACACAAATACACACTGGTACAAACACACAAAAGCCCAAAAACAGACACTCATGAAGAAACACTTAACACACACACACACACACACACACACACACACACACACACACACACAGAACTTCACAAACAAGCGAACAAATCATCGAATACTGAGAAACTGGAACACATAGAAAGTCACAGACAAACAACAAACAAGTAAATGTACAGAAACAGAAATCAAAAATAACAAAAATCATAAACTCTAAATGAATATAACTCAGAATAAATATTTCTTTCAAATCCGGAATACGCGATGCGGATATATATATGGTTTCCAACACACACACACACACACACACACACACATATACACACACACAAATACCTGACTAATCCTCATCCATTTGAGTCTCGCGCGAGTGTTTTACGTTACAATCAATCAAGATACAATACTTTAAACCGTCACAAACCACGCCGCTGTTTGCCGCGTTTGCGTTGCCATGTTTGCCCGTCCGTAAATTAACAGAGAGGGACGGAAACCTCGCTGAAAAATGATACAGTGCGCGGCCCGAAAAATGATAATAATGCTGAAGCTGCGAAAAGGAAAAATGCTGGAGCTTGAAACGAACTCTGGAACACGTGGATGCATGAAAAATGACCTCCAGGAAAGAAAAGATAAATGAATAATTGAATAAATATGGAAAATAAGTAACCAAAGTAAAGGGAACACGTGGATGCATGAAAAATGAACTCCAGGAAAGAAAAGATAAATGAGTAATTGAATAAATATGGAAAATAAGTAACCAAAGTAAAGGGAACACGTGGATGCATGAAAAATGACCTCCAGGAAAGAAAAGATAAATGAATAATTGAATAAATATGGAAAATAAGTAACCAAAGTAAAGGAAACACGTGAATGCATGAAAAATGACCTCCAGGAAAGAAAAGATAAATGAATAATTGAATAAATATGGAAAATAAGTAACCAAAGTAAAGGAAACACGTGGATGCATGAAAATGACCTCCAGGAAAGAAAAGATAAATGAATAATTGAATAAATATGGAAAATAAGTAACCAAAGTAAAGAGAACACGTGGATGCATGAAAAATGACCTCCAGGAAAGAAAAGATAAATGAATAATTGAATAAATATGGAAAATAAGTAACCAAAGTAAAGGAAACACGTGAATGCATGAAAAATGACCTCCAGGAAAGAAAAGATAAATGAATAATTGAATAAATATGGAAAATAAGTAACCAAAGTAAAGGAAACACGTGAATGCATGAAAAATGACCTCCAGGAAAGAAAAGATAAATGAATAATTGAATAAATATGGAAAATAAGTAAACAAAGTAA
>NC_066563.1:793631-831131 GCF_024679095.1 Eriocheir sinensis
CTATAACTAACTAATCTATTCTTCATTCCATATATTTTCATGGTATTTCTTTTTATTAACTTGTATGCTTGTCTTTTTTGTGCTTTTCTTATTCTAATCTATAACTAACTAATCTATTCTGCGTTCCTTATTTTTCTATTTACTTCTTTTCATTAACTTCTATGCTTGACTTTTGGGTGCTGTTCTTATTCCAATATATAACTAACTAATCTATTTTTCTTTCCTTATATTTTCTAGTTATTTCTTTTCATTAACTTGTATGCTTGTCCTTTTGATATTTTTCTTATTTCAATCTATAACTAACTAATCTATCCTTTGTTCCTTTCATTTTCTAGTTATTTCTTTTATTAACTTGTATGCTTGTCTTTTTGGTGTTTATTTTTATTCCAATTTATAACTAACTAATCTATTCTTCTTTCCATATTTTTCTATTTACTTCTTTTCATTAATTCTATGCTAGTCTTTTCAGTACTTTCCTTATTCCAATCTATAAGTAACTAATCTATCCTTCGTTCCTTTTATTTTCTAGTTACTTTTTTATTAACTTGTATGCCCGTCTTTTTGGTGCTATTCTTATTCCAATTTATAACTAACTAATCTATTCTTTGTTCCTTATTTTCGAGGTATTTCTTTTATAAACTTCTATGCCTGTCTTTTTAGTGCTTCTCTTATTCCAGTCTATAACTAACTAATCTCTTTTTCTTTCCTTATATTTTTCTAGTCATTTCTTTTTATTAACTTCTACGCTCGTCTTTTTGGTGCTTGTCTTATTCCTATCTATAACTAACTAATCTATTCTTTCCTTATTTTTCCAGATATTTCTTTTTATTAATTCGTAAGCTCGTCTTTTGGGTACTTTTCTTATTCCAATCAATAACTAACTAATCTATTCTTTCCTTATATTTTCTAGTTATTTCTTTTCATTAACTTCTATGCTTGTCTTTTTGGGTTCTTTTCTTATTCCAATTTATAACTAACTAATCTATTTCTCGTTCCTTGTATTTTCTACCTATTTCTTTTTATTAACTTCTATGCTTGTCTTTTTTGGTGCTTTTCTTATTCCAATTTATAACTAACTTATCTATTCTTCTTTCCATACTTTTCTATTTACTTCTTTTCATTAACTTCTATGCTCGTCTTTTTAGTACTTTTCTTATTCCAATTTATAACTAACTAATCTATTTTTTTTCCTTATATTTTCTAGTTATTTCTTTTAATTAACTTCTATGCCTGTCTTTTTGGTTCTTATCTAATTCCAATCTATAACTAACTAATCTATTCCTCGTCCCACATTTTTCTTCTTATTTCTTTTTATTAACTCCTATGCCTGTCTTTTTGGTACTTTTCTTATTCCAATTTATAAATAAGTAATGTATTCTTCGTTCCTTATTTTCCCAGGTATTTCTTTTCATTAACTTGTATGCTTCCTTTTTTGTGCTTTTCTTATTCCAGTCTATAACTAACTAATCTATTCTGCGTTCCTTATTTTTCTTCTTATTTCTTTTTATTAACTTCCATGACTGTCTTTTTTAGTGTTTTTCTTATTCCAATTCATAACTAACTAATCTATTCTTCTTTCCTTATTTTTCTAGGTATTTCTTTTTAATAACTTCTATGCTCGTTTTTTTTGGAACTTTTCTTATTCCAATCTATAAGTAACTAATCTATTTTTCTTTCCTTTATTTTTCTAGTTATTTCTTTTTATTAACTTGCATGCTTGTCTTTTTTGGTTCTTTTCTTATTCCAATCTATAACTAACTAATATATTCATTCCTTATTTTCCCAGGTATTTCTTTTCATTAACTTCTATGCTCGTCTTTTGGGGTTCTTTTCTTATTCCAATTTATAACTAACTAATCAATTCCTTGTTCTTTATTTTCTAGTTATTTCTTTTCATTGACTGCTATGCCTGTCTTTTTGGTACTTTTCTTATTCCAATTTATAACTAATCAGTCTATTTTTTTTCTCTATATTTTCTAGTTATTTCTTTTCATTAACTTCTATGCTTGTCTTTTTTAGTGCTTTTCTTATTCCAATTTATAACTAACTAATCTATTCTTCGTTCAATATTTTCGAGGTATTTCTTTTATTAACTTCTATGTCTCTTTTTTTTAGTGCTTTTCTTATTCCAATTTATAACTAACTCATCTATTCTTCTTTCCTTATTTTTCTAGTTATTTCTTTTTATTAACTTATATGCTCGTCTTTTTGGTTCTTTTCTTATTCCAATCTATAACTAACTAATCTATTTTTCTTTCCTTGTATTTTTCTAGTTATTTATTTCTATTAACTTCTATGATTGTCTTTTTGGTGCTTCTCTTATTCCAATCTATAACTAACTAATCTATTCTTTCCTTATTTTTCCAGATAATTCTTTTTATTAATTCGTATGCTCGTCTTTTGGGTACTTTTCTTATTCCAATCAATAACTAACTAATCTATTATTTTCTTATATTTTCTAGTTATTTCTTTTCGTTAACTTATATGCTCGTCTTTTTGTGTTCTTTTCTTATTCCAATTTATAACTAATCTATTCCTTATTCCTTATATTTTCTAGCTATTTTTTTATTAACTTGTATGCCTGTCTTTATTGGGGCTTTTCTTATTTCAATTTATAACTAACTAATCTATCCTTCTTTCCATATTTTTCTATTTACTTCTTTTCATTAACTTCAATGCTCGTTTTTTAGTACTTTCCTTATTCCAGTCTATAACTAACTATAACCTATTCTTCGTTCCTTATTTTTCTAGTTATTTTTATATTAACCTCTATGTTCGTCTTTTGGGTTCTTTTCTTATTCCAAATTATAACTAACTAATCTATTTTTCTTTCCATATTTTTCCAGGTATTTCTTTTTATTAACTTGTATGCTTGTCTTTTTTGGTGCTTGTCTTTTTTAGTGCTTTTCTTATTCCAATTTATAAGTAACTAATCTATTCTTCGTTCCTTATTTTCGAGATATTTCTTTTATTAACTTCTATGCTTGTCTTTTTTTGGTAGTTTTCTTATTCCCATCAATAACTAACTAATCTATTTCTCTTTCCTTATATTTTTCTAGTTATTTATTTTATTAACTTTTATGCTTGTCTTTTTGGTGCTGTTTTTATTCCAATCTATAACTAACTAATCTATTTTTCGTTCCTTATATTTTCTAGTCATTTCTTTTTATTAACTAATATGCCTGTCTTTTTGGTGCTGTTCTTATTACAATCTATAAATAACTAATCTATTCTTCGTTGCTTATTTTTCTATTTATTTCTTTTCACTAACTTGTATGCTTGTCTATTTTTGGTGCTTTTTCTTATTCCAATTCATAAATAACTAATCTATTCTTCCCTTTTTTTCCAGATATTTCTTTTTATTAATTCGTATGCTCGTCTTTTGGGTACTTTTCTTATTCACATTTTCTTATTCCACATTTTTCTAAGAAGAAAAATGTGGGACGAGGAATAGATTAGTTAGTTATAGATTGGAATTAGAAAAGAACCAAAAAAGACAGGCATAGAAGTTAATGAAAAGAAATAACTAGAAAAATAAGGAACGAAGAATAAATTATTTATTTATAGATTGGAATAAGAAATGCACTAAAAAGACGAGCACAAAGGTTAATAAAAGAATTAACTAGAAAATAAGGAACGAAGAATAGAATAGTTAGTTATAGATTGGAATAAAGAAAAGAACCAAAAAAGACGAGCATAGAAGTTAATGAAAAGAAATAACTAGAAAATATAAGGAAAGAAAAATAGATTAGTTAGTTATTGATTGGAATAAGAAAAGTACCAAAAAGACGACCATAGAAGTTAATGAAAAGAAGCAAATAGAAAAATATGGAAAGAAGAATAAATTAGTTAGTTATAAATTGGAATAAGAAAAGCACCTAAAAAGACAAGCATACAAGTTAATAAAAAGAAATAACTAGAAAAATAAGGAACGAAAAATAGATTAGTTAGTTATAGATTGGAATAAGAACAGCACCAAAAAGACAAGCATAGAAGTTAATAAAAAGAAATAACTAGAAAAATATAAGGAAAGAAAAATAGATTAGTTACTTATAGATTGGAATAAGAAGAGTACCAAAAAAGACGAGCATAGAAGTTAATAAAAAGAAATACCTGGAAAAATAAGGAAAGAAGAATAGATTAGTTAGATTATAAATTGGAATAAGAAAAGCACTAAAAAAGACAGGCATACAAGTTAATAAAAGAAATACCTCGAAAATAAGGAACGAAGAATAGATTAGTTAGTTATAACTAACTAAACTATTCTTCGTTCCTTATTTTTCTAGTTATTTCTTTTTATTAACTTGTATGCTCGTCTTTTTGGTTCTTTTCTTATTCCAATTTATAACTAACTAATCTATTCTTCGTTCCTTATTTTTCTTCTTATTTCTTTTTATTAACTTCTATGCTCGTCTTTTTGGTGCTTTTCTTATTCCAATCTATAACTAAAAAATCTATTCTTCCCTTATTTTTTTTAGTTATTTCTTTTCATTAACTTCTATGCCTGTGTTTTTTGGTACTTTTCTTATTCCAGTTTCTAACTAACTAATCTATTCGTCGTTCCTTATTTTTCCTCTTATTTCTTTTATTAACTTGTGAGCTCTTTGGTGCTGTTCTTATTTCAATCTATAACTAACTAATCTATTCTTCCCTTATTTTTCTAGTTATTTCTTTTCATTAACTTCTATACCTGTCTTTTTGGTACTTTTCTTATTTCAGTTTCTAACTAACTAATCTATTCCTGGTTCCTTATATTTTCTAGCTATTTCTTTTGATTAACTTGTATGCTTGTCTCTTTTGGTGCTTTTATTATTCCAATTTATAACTAACTAATATATTCTTCTTTCCATATTTTTCTATTTACATCTTTTCATTAACTTCTATGCTCATCTTTTTTGTACTTTTCTTTATTCCAATGTATAACTAACTAATCTATTCTTCGTTCCTTATTTTTCTAGTTATTTCTTTTATTAACCTCTGTGCTCGTCTTTTTAGTGCTTTTCTTATTCCAATTTATAACTAACTAATCTATTCTTCATTCCTTATATTTTCTAGTTATTTCTTTTATTAACTTCTATGCTTGTCTTCTTTTTGGTTCTTTTCTTATTCCAATCTATAACTAACTAATCCATCCTTCGTTCCTTATTTTTCTAGTTATTTCTATTTATTAACTTCTGTGCTTGTCTTTTTGGTACTTTTCTTATTCCAGTGTATAACTAACTAATCTATTCATTCCTTATTTTTCTAGGTATTTCTTTTCATTACCTTCTATGATTGTCTTTTTTGCTACTTTTCTTTATTTTCAATCTATAATTAACTAATCTATTGTTTCCTTATATTTTCTAGTTATTTCTTTTCATTAACTTCTATGCTCGTCTTTTTGGGGTTCTTTTCTTATTCCAATTTATAACTAACTAATCTATTCCTCGTTTCTTATATTTTCTAGCTATTTCTTTTTATAGTTAATAAAATCAAGTTAATAAAAAGAGATGACTAGGACATAATGGAACGATGAATAGATTAGTTAGTTATAGATTGCAATAAGAACAGCACCAAAAAGACAAGCATACTAGTTAATAAAAAGAGATGACTAGAAAATATAAGAAACGATGAATAGATTAGTTAATTATAAATGGAATAAGAAAAGTACAAAAAAACAACAACCAGGCACAGAAATAATAAAAAGAAATACCTGGAAAAATGAGGAAGGAATAGATTAGTTAGTTATAAATTGGAATAAGAAAAGTACCAAAAAAGACAAGCATACAAAATAATAAAAAGAAGTAAATAGATAAAAATATGGAGCAAAAAATAGATTAATTATTTATAGATTGGAATAAGCAAAGAACCAAAAAAGACAAGCATAGAAGTTAATAAAAGAAATACCTCGAAAATAAGGAACGAAGAATAGATTAGTTACTTATAAATTGGAATAAAAAAAGCACAAAGAAGGCAGCATACAAATTAATAAAAAGAAATACCTGGAAAATATAAGGAACGAAGAATAGATTAGTTAGTTATAGATTGCAATTAGAACAGCACCAAAAAGACAGGCATACAAGTTAATAAAAAGAAATGACTAGAAAATATAAGGAACGAAGAATAGATTACTTAGTTATAAATTTGAATAAGAAAAGTACCAAAAAGACATGAATAGAAGTTAATGAAAAGAAATACCTGGAAAAATAAGGGAAGAATAGATGAGTTAGTTATAAATTGGAATAAGAAAAGCACCAAAAAGACGAGCATAGAAATAATAAAAAGAAATACCTGGAAAAATAAGGAAAGAAAAGTTTAGTTAGTTATAAATTGGAATAAGAAAAGCACCAAAAAGACAAGCATACAGGTTAATAAAAAGAAATAGCTGGAAAACAAGGAAAGAATAGATTAGTTAGTTATAAATTGGAATAAGAAAAGTACCAGAAAGACGAGCACACAAGTTAATAAATAGAAATAACTAGAAAATATAATGAACGAATAAAAGATTAGTTAGTTATAAATTCGAATAAGAAAAGCACTAAAAGACGAGCACAGAGGTTAATAAAAGAAATAACTAGAAATATAAGGAACGAGGAATAAATTAAGAGAAAAAAAGAAGAGTACCAAAAAGACGAGCATAGAAGTTAATGAAAAGAAATACCTGGAAAAGTAAGGATATAATAGATTAGTTAGTTATAAATTGGAATGAGAAAAGAACCAAAAAGACAAGCATAGGGGTTAATGAAAAGAAATAACTAAAAAAATATAGAGAACGAAGAATAGATTAGTTAGTTATAGATTGGAATAAGAAAAGCACCAAAAAGACGAAGATACAAGTTAATCAAATAAATAACTAGAAAATAAAAGGAATGCAGGATAGATTACTTAGTTATAGATTGGGATGAGGAAGGTACTAAAAAGACGAGCATAGAAGTTTATGAAAAGAAGTATATAGAAAAATATGGAAAGAAGATTAGATAGTTATAAATTGAAATAAAAAAGCACCAAAAGAGACAAGCATACAAGTTAATAAAAAGAAATAGCTAGAAAATATAAGGAAAGAGGAATAGATTAATTAGTTTTAAATTGGAATAAGAGAAGCACCAAAAAGACAAGCATAAAAGTTAATGAAAAGAAATAACCAGAAAAAATAAGGAAAGAATAGATTAGTTAGTTATTGATTGGAATAAGAAAAGCACTAAAAAGACGAGCACAGAGGTTAATAAAAGAAATAACTAGAAAAATAACTAACGAAAAATAGATTAGTTAGTTATAGACTGGAATAAAGAAAAGTACCAAAAAGACGAGCATGGAAGTTAATGCAAAGAAGTAAATAGATAAATATGGAAAAAAGAATAGATTAGTTAGTTATAAATTGGAATAAGAAAAGCACCAAAAATACAAGCACACAAGTTAATAAAAAGAAATAACTGGAAAAATATAGAAAGAAAAATAGATTAGATAGTTATAATTTGGAATAAGAAAAGAACCAAAAAGACGAGCATTGAGACTAATAAAAAAAATAACTAGAAAAATAAGGAACGAAGAATAGATTAGTTAGTTATAGATTGGAATAAGGAAAGTACTAAAAAACGAGCATAGAAGTTAATGAAAAGAAGTAAATAGAAAAATATGGAAAGAAGAATAGATTAGTTAGTTATAAATTGCAATAAGAAAAGCATCAAATAAGATAGGCATACAAGTTAATAAAAAGAAATAGCTAGAAAATATAAGGAACAAGGAATATATTAGTTATAAATTGGAATAAGAAAAGAACACAGAAAGACGAGCATAGAAGTTAATGAAAAGAAATAACTAGAAAATATAAGAAAATAATAGATTAGTTAGTTATTGATTGGACTAAGAAAAGTACCCAAAAAGACGAGCATAGGAATTAATAAAAAGAAATATCTGGAAAAATAAGGAAAGAATAGAATAGTTAGTTATAGATTGGAATAAGAGAAGCACCAAAAAGACAAGCATAGAAGTTAATAAAGAGAAATAACTAGAAAAATACAAGGAAAGAAAAATAGATTAGTTAGTTATAGATTGGAATAAGAAAAGTACCAAAAAAGATAAGCATAAAAGTTAATAAAAAGAAATAACTAGAAAAATAAGGAAAGTAGAACAGATAAGTTAGTTATAAATTGGAATAAGAAAAGGACTAAAAAAAGAGAGGCATAGAAGTTAATAAAAGAAATACCTCGGAAATATGGAACGAAGAATAGATTAGTTACTTATAAATTGAAATAAGAAAAGAACTAAAAAAGACAAGCATAGAAGTTAATGAAAAGAAATAACTAGAAAATATAGAGAAAGAAAAACAGATTAGTTAGTTACAAATTGGAATAAGAAAAGTACCAAAAAAGACAAGCATACAAGTTAATGAAAATAAATAACTAGAAAAATAAGGAACGAAGGATACATTAGCTAGTTATAGACTGGAATAAGAAAAGAACAAAAAAAAGACAAGCATAGAAGTTAATGAAAAGAACTGGAAAATATAGAGAAAGAAAAATAGATTATTTAATTATAAATTGGAATTAGAAAAGTACCAAAAAAGACAGGCATAGAAGTTAATGAAAAGATATAACTAGAAAATAAAGAACGAGGAATAGATTAGTTAGTTATAAATTGGAATAAGAAAAGTACCAAAAAAGATAGGCATAAAAGTTAATGAAAAGAAATAACTAGAAAATAAAGAATGAGGAATAGATTAGTTAGTTATAAATTGGAATAAGAAAAGAACCCAAAAAGACGAGCATAAAAGTTAATGAAAAGAAATAACTAGAACATATAAGGAAAGAATAGATTAGTTAGTGATTGATTATAATAAGAAAAGTACCCAAAAGATGAGCATACGAATTAATAAAAAGAAATACCTGGAAAATATAAGGAACGAAGAATAGATTAGTTAGTTATAGATTGGAATAAGAAAAGCACAAAAAAGACAAGCATACAAGTTAATAAAAAGAAATACCTGGAAAACATAAGGAACGAAGAATAGATTAGTTAGTTATAGATTGCATTAAGAAAAGCACCGAAAAGACGAGCATAGATGTTAATAAAAAGAAATGACTAGAAAATAAAAGGAACGAAGAATAGATTACTTAGTTGTAAATTGGAATAAGAAAAGCACTTCTTTCGCCACATTCATCGTCAACAAACGAAAACCCTTATGCATTATCCCAACTACAATAAAAAAAAATTACTGATGAGTGCCCTAAACACACACACACACACACACACATATATATATATATATATATATATATATATATATATATATATATATATATATATATATATATATATATATATATATATATATATATATATATATATATATATATATATATATATATATATATATATATATATATATATATATATATATATATATATATATATATATATATATATATATATATATATATATATATATGTGTGTGTGTGTGTGTGTGTGTGTGTGTGTGTGTGTTACGGGCACTCATCAGTAATTTTTTTTTATTGTAATTGGGATAATGCATAAGGGTTTTCGTTTGTTGACGATGAATGCAGCAAAATAAATAAGGAGACAAAAAATAGCCTATTTCACCACAAGCGGCGGCCGACCGGCGGCCAGGCAGCGGGCAATCATGCGTCGTCGCTGTACACATCCTTAGAAACCGTTCTGTGTTATGCTCATGTCACGTTTTATCTATAATCTGATCGCACCATAGCGTTCAGGAGACTTTGCTTTATGAGATGAAATTATTGATTTCTACCCTGGTTCAAAGACTGCCGAGGAAAGCGATGATAAGTAAACCGTGTTGCTGTTTTGTGACTTCAACTCATCACATTTCTTTTATGTTTTATTTTATCGAGTTTAGATAAATATAACTGAGTCCAACGGTACCAACTAAAGTGGTCTGTCGTGAATAAGAGACGAGCTATGACGAAAATACAGTATGACGAAGAAAATACAGAGTGAGAGAGAGAGAGAGAGAGAGAGAGAGAGAGAGAGAGAGAGAGAGAGAGAGAGAGAGAGAGAGAGAGAGAGAGAGAGAGAGAGAGAGAGAGAGAGAGAGAGAGAGAGAGAGAGAGAGAGAGAGAGAGAGAGAGAGAGAGAGCATGTAAACACAGACGAACGGAAAGAGAGGGAGACAAACAGAGACAAACACAGCCAAGGACACACACGGTCTCAGTCACACGGCGCCGGAAACAAAGAGATACAGCGAGCGAGGACGAAAAAACCGGTGATGAAGTGAGCATCAGTTTCGGAAAAAAAAGGACGACGAGTGACGCAAAAGCAACACGCCATAAATCAAAAGCGAGGAATCAGATCTGGAACGCGTATCGGTTTAACAGGATTTTTCTCTCCCGTGTCTTCTTAATCCCATAACTTAGAACAGCGCGCAATACGTGTCCTCCGATAACCTTGAGTTTAATCCGGACTAATCGCATTCCAATCTCTCAAAACCTCCGCTAATGAAGGTCCTAAACACACTACATCCTCCGCCTCGCCTGCAATCTAACCTGCTTTTCAGAGGCTATCACGAGTTTAACCTTATTTCTCTGTCACTTAGATGGGTTCACCCACTCTCTCTGAGCCCCGGCGAGCGAGATTTGTTAGGGAAAAAAGCATCGCCTAACGTTTGTCGCCTTTCACTTTTACGAAAATCTTCAACGATATTTATGTGTCACTCGTATTAGCTCTCCCAGTTTCTCTCAGTATCGAAAACCGCGTTATAATGAGCTAAAACGCTACCTAAACCGAGCCCGTTCCTCCATAAACTCGCCTCAACGCTGAAAACACGAGGAGGTCTTAAGGAAAAACAGAGCCAGTATTTCAGGCCCCAATTCACCTTACCAGACGTGTATACGGACAAGAGTGCTCTCGCGTGCCCCTCAGAAGCCGTCCAGCGCAGTATTTACACGACTGAGGCTTTTAGGGGCGAGCGGCACCTGGATTTAAGAGACGTGCCGTAAAGTGGGCAGGTCCCGCGCGTAAGTACTGCCTCGAGGCGACTCCTGGAGGTGGTGCGAGAGGCAGAGAGAGCAGAGGGGGAGCTCATGTAAATTAACCTTTCAGTCTCGTTTTCTTTTAACACTGATTTCGGCGTTACAAGACACGATATACTTTTTGCGATGCCGTTTTGTTATTTCTAGTGATGCAGCTGTTGTATGTGAGATTATATTTATTGTATATTTCTATCGTGGACCTATATTTCGCTGCGCTGTACATATTGCCAATTGGATTATTCATGACAAAAGTAAAACAGGTTCGCGGTAAAGCCCTCTGTAACAATGGCAGCACAGATATAAAGACAAACACCCGTAAAGCCGCCGGGTATTGTGTGTTCTGTGACCTTTCCACGGGCGGATTTTATGGCCGTAATAAACTTTTAAGAATAAACTCTACGGAAAATAAAATAGCGTTTCACTATATATATTTTCCGTCGCAGAGTTTTCCTATCGAGTTTTGTTTGTTAATGCCATATACCATTTTCATTGAGTTTTCCAATTGAGTTTCGTTTAATCATGTCATATATTATTTGTCTGTTAGCCTTTGTGAATATTCCCGCAGATGGAAAGTAAAGGTTACTGCAACATTGAATTTACGGCTGTTTATATACAAATTGCTCTTGCTGGTCACCTGATACCCCCACCCCACCCCACCCCCCACACACACACTCGCACATATACATAATACAGTCGTCACTCCACGTATACATATATTTTTCAGACCCGACATCACAAAAATAAATATGCAAAAGAAATGCACTTATGAATCCGGACTGTAATTAATAAAAAATGTCTGGTAATTAAATTTTGTGATGAGAGCGTGTAATTAAGAGAGACGGTTGAGATAATATTATACGGGAATAACGTTACGAATACCACAACAACCACTACTGCAACCACCATTAAAGGGACTACCAATACCACTGCAACTCTAACCACCATCACAACCACCACTACAACCACTACTGACGCCATTACAATGTCTACCAATACCACTACAACTCTAACCACCATCACTACCACCACTACAACCACTACCGACACCATTACAATGTCTACCAATACCACTACAACTCTAACCACCATCACTACCACCACTACAACCACTACCGACACCATTAAAATGTCTACCAATACCACCACAACTCCCTTAACCACCACTCTAACCATCATCATTGCCGCAACTACCACAACTACCACAATTAGAGTGTCTACGAGTGCCACTATCACTGCCTTAACTACCATTCTAACCACCATCACTGCATTTAACATTACCACCACTAATGCAACCAACACGTTCACCACCATTCCCACCACTACATCTACCACTATTTCCACTATTTATCCATTCACCTCCAACACTACCATTACTACAACTACATCTGCCACCACCACCACTATCACCACAACTAATACCACAAACATATCCACCACTATCCATACCAGTAAGACCACCACCTCCAACACTACCACTGCTACCACTAATCTACCATCTCCACTACCATCACAGCCTCCTCAATACCATTTAGCTTCCACAATCACTATAAGACACAAACAACAACTACAACCACTATCAAAATTACTACCACACAAAGCTATAACATCTGCATAATCGCCACTATTATTAACAAACATATATACAGAATTAAAGAAACATTAAAAAAGCAAGAAAAAAATAAACGAAAGAGGAAATGCATCCAAATTACAGTCATATCCACCAGGGAAAGCGCTCAGCATCATCATCCTAATCATCATCATCATCATCATCACCACTACCACCATCGCCTCCACCACCACCACCACCGCATCCGACACAGGGAATAAATTATCAAAAAGAATAAGCAACTCGTCAAACGTGGGCCCGCTGCGCCAGACAAGGATTTCACTACGCTGTGCTTTGCCACGCTCACAAACGAGGGTGGAGGCATTTTGGGGTTACAACACACACACGCTAATAACTATGTAACACTCATTCAGCCACACCTTTCTCTTTTTGGGTCAACGCTGTGATAATTATTAATAGGAGGAATGTTGTCTTTTTTTTCCTGTCTCGTTGTGTTTCGCGTCACGTTAACTCGGTAAACAAAACGTCCCCTTGTGAAGCAGCCTCTCCGTGTGTGCGTGTACGTGTGTGTGTGTGTGTGTGTGTGTGTGTGTGTGTGTGTGTGTGTGGTGCAGTGGGGAGGACATCCGGGTCTTCCCTCAATTACACAGTTAATGTCTTTAGCACGACAGGCAACAAATGAGTGTAGTCCTTTTGACGAGGGCCATCCTCCTCTTTTCCTGCTTCATGTTCCATAATTATCTTCCCTCCTACTTACCTACCCACTCACCCACCTACCTGCCTATCCACCAACCTCCTTACCTTCCTACCTACCTGATGCATCTCTCTTTTTCTCTCTCTCGTATCTTACCTAATTACCCACCCACCTACCTACCTACCGACCTATCCACCTACCCACCTACCTCCTTACCTTCCTACCTACCTGATGCATCTCTCTTTTTCTCTCTCTCATACCTTATACAAATTATTAAACCACACACACACACACACACACACACACACACACACACACACACACACACACACACACACACAAGAGGTCGGAATTAATACCAGCAAAATATTCATTGTCACACGTCCTCCTGGGATGTCTTTTAATCATTAATGGGAACTCATCATGCTAAGTGAGTCTCTCTTATCCCGCTCTCCTCGCCTCTCTTCACCCTGGAGCGCTCCCACTCAATCCTCATTTATTCATACCCTGTCTTTCATTCACATTTCCCAATCATTCGGCCTCGCTCCAGCCCTTCCACTTATCCCTCTCATCCCTCTTCGCTCCAGGACGCGGCGACATTGTTGGTGGATCAGATTTTCTTTCCGTCCAACTCCATTTTTGCGGAAGTAATTAATGTGTGGACGTAACCCTCGCCTCCCCCCCCCTGCGTCTTACACCGAGGTCCACACCTATGCGGAAATCCTTACCTGTCGGGGCGCCCTAATGTATCTAATTAAAGGTTTTTCTGTGTCGCCTTTAACGGGCTCCCACTTGCTTGAATTGGAATCCCGTACCTGTGCCTAATTTCAGTCCCACCCCGCCTAAGAACGGACTAAACTGCAACCTATTTCTGATTTACTGTTTAACACTATAATTTCCTCTAAGTTTCGCCTTTTGTTGATGATGTATTGATGGATTTTTTTTATCTTCAAAGTTGATGAGCACGCAAAAAAAAAAAAAAAAGGAAGTGAGAGAATAGAAGTATCAGAAAACACCATTATACTGAGACTGATATCCAGAAAAAAAAAAACCATGCTCATTCCAGACCTTAACAGGAAAAAAGCAATATTTCCCTGTGGATCTATACATCAGTTGTGAATGTTTATCTACAGCAGCAAGTTTACGAACACAAAATACAGACGAGCACATTAATCTCTATTCTGACAGGTCAATTCAGGTATGACAGCTAATTAGCCGCGTACACCCTTCCTTACCTGGCCGATCTGGAGGGACCTGTCGAAGGTGCTGAGGCGGGGGAGGGGCGGGAGGGGCCGGCCGTCCTTGTACCAGGTGAGGGAGGTGACGGGTGATCCGGAAACACGGCAGGTGAGCGAGGCGGGGCGGCCCAGGTCGACGCGCTGCAGCCCGGGCTCCACCACCACGCCCAGCCGCTCCCGCACTTGCACGCTCACTCTGGAACGGAGACGTGCACCTTCAAATGGATGGCTAGGTACGTTTTTTTCAGTAAAGGAAGCAGCTCAAGGGCAACGATAAGTAGAATGAAAAAAGCCCGTTATGAGCTGCTCCTGTAAAAGATGTAGAGATCAGTGGCCAATAGAGAGGTCACTTTCGGAAGGAGAGGTGTTTTGATACTTCCTTATTGAAAGAGTTCAAGTCGCAGGCAGGAGGATATAAAGACAAAAAAAGGTTGTTCTTATTACTAAAACAATGTCGACGAATGTTCTCCTTGGTGCTAAAACAATGTCTACGTGAGTTCTTCTAAGTACTCAAATACTTTGCAATGAATGTCTATATAGGTACGTTTGTCCACAGTACTCAAACGATGTCCGCGTACCTTCTCCGTAGTACTCAAACTCCTTGAACTGAAAGTCAACGTAAGTTCTTCTAAGTATTCAAACACCTTAAAGAATGTCTACGTACTAAGACACCTTATCCGTTTCCTTTAATAAAAAGACACCTTTCTGAACAAAACTTTGGGATTGCCTGATACACCAACAGGAACGGCAACATCTCAAGATACATTATAAAAATCACAAAAAGAACGTGAGTTTACCTTAACATTAAGTCTTTCTAGATTACCTTATTGCTAAAGGTAAACTATAGGTGGGTGCATACGCTATAGCTGCGCAGACCACGGAGGTTTATATCAAATCTCGTATGTACTAATACTGTAATATTGAAACACCACACAAGAATACTCACCCTAAAACGCCCGGATGAGCCTTTACACCTTTTAGCAATTAACAACCACGTGCTTTCACTCCAATCTCAAAACACCTGCACATTTATACTTGAGACCAAACTACCTAGATTCCCTGACGCGCCCGGACGAACACTTTCACCTTTTAGCCAATGCCCACGAGTGTTTTCTTTAATATTAAAACTCCTGGTCTGTTTACCTTGATAACACATCCCCCACAAGCTCTTCCTGACGCGCGTAACGTAAAGCAAATATGCGCGTGAGTTAACTTTAATATTACAACTCTATATGCCAAGCTTGATATCAAAACACACTGCACATTCCCCCTAATGACTAAACACCACTTCTGTTTACTTTGACGAACAACGACGACAACGCTTACAGTGAAAAAATACGCATCATCATCTTCAGTCATTATTAGTCTACTGCGTAACGAAGTCCTTTCCCAACATCTTGCATCTCTTTCCCATTTTTTTTTTCATTTTGTTACAGTGAAGGAAGCAGCTCAAGGGCAAAAAAAGAAAGGTGGGAAAAAAACCTGTTAATCGCTGCCCCCCAAAAGAGGGTATAGATGAGTGGCAAAAAGAGAGGTCAATTTCAGGTGGAGATATAATGTACTTGATCCTGCTCCGGCCAACGCTCTATTTTCATCTCTCTATTTGGTTCTTTGTCCACCTTGAGTTACACATTTCCAGGGCTGTAACTTTACCATTTAGCATGTCCATCAGTTATCAGTTATCAATTATGTTATCAGTTCCATGCATGTCCAGGTCTATTTCTTGTTCTTATTCTTCATCCCTTCGAAACTGACCTCTCTTCTGGCCACTCCTGTTATCTTTGCATGAGGACCGAATTAGCGGGCGTTTTTTTTTCTTTGTTTAGTGCCCTTCAGTTTTCCTTGACAGTATAAATAAACTCCACGAAAACCATAAGCCTACCGCCCAAAAGTATTTCATCAACAGAATTCACACTGCACTTCATAACAATACAAAAAAAATATATAATCACGCCGCGTCAAAATTCCCACATTAACACAACATTAACCATAAATCACGACTGATGGAATCCCTGAGCCACGCCGGGCGAACATTAATCCCATCACGTTGTCATCATCATCATCATAATAATAATAACAATGACGATAATGAGTTAGGATGAGTTTTTAGGAGCAGCGAGAAGCGGGATTTTTTTTTATTATTGTTTCCCTTTTTTGTGTGCCCTTGAGCTGTCTCCTTTGTTGTAAAAAAAAAAAATAATAATAAATCAAGTCATCACCACCCACAAAACTACCACCACCATTACCACCACTACCACCACCACCATTTCAACCATCACCACCACCACCAAAATCACTATACCCACCACATCCACCATCACCATCAACAACACCACCGCCACCTGCCACCACCACTACCAAAACACCTTCACCACCATCGCTAACACTACCACAACCACTATCCTCACCACATCCAAATTTACCACCACCTCCACCACCAACAACAATACCTGCCACCACCACTACCATAACGCTTCCACCACCATCACCACCACCACCATAACCACAATCCCCACCACATCCACAAAATCCCCAACATCAACACCCCCACAACCACCTCCTTTCTCCCTCCCATCGACACAAGTCCTCAGCAATAACAAACACAAGCCTCCCGGAAAACAAGATTAACCTAAGACTCTTAAGAGGCCGGTAAACTTCTTAATTCCTCTCGGCGGAAAGTACCGAGGACTTAGGATGAAGGGACGAAGGGGCGCCCACGAGATGAAGAGGACGGGGGAAGAAATAAAAGGAAACATAGGCGGAAGAAAGGAGAATATAGGAAGACATGAAGAGTATTGAGAATGGTGAGAAGAGGTGGAAAGAAGGAAACATATAATCAAATGTTCTCTGAAATTAAGAAAATCGTGAATTTCGTAATACTTATCCTTCCTGTGAAATACTTGCATAACTAAGGCAAACCTGTTATATTCCAACGTGTAGAGGAACTCAGCAGCAACATTTTAAGAGGTAATGTGGTGTGATAACTTGATTGGTTACAAAGTTATAATCGATTTTCCGTCTATCCAAAAAACAGCATGAGAATTTCCCGGCAATTTGGTACCGATTGGCTAAAATTTAGGACCAGATAGAAGGACTAAGGAGGCGAGAGGAGATGGAGAGTAAGAGAAGGTGGGAAGAAGGGAAGAAAAGAGGAAGGTAAAGAGAAGGGAAAGATGGAAAGTGAATAAAAAAAAGTAAAAAGGTGAGAGGAGACGGAGAGTAGAAGATGATGAGAAAAGGTGAAGAAAAGAGAAAGGCGAAGAGGAGGGAGGAGGCGGAGAGAAGGGAGAGGTGGGGAAAGGTGGAGAGAGGGGAGACAGGGGGGAAAAACTATTTATTTTGTAGTTTGGAAAAGAAAAAGAGAAGAGAAAGGTGGAATGAGGGGAGGAAAGAGGAAGGCAACTATTTCCTGCTGAGGTGAGGGGAAAAAAGTGATTGACAGGGGAAAAGGAAGAGGCGGGGAAGGAGAAAATTATAAAGAAAAACGAAAAAAGCGACTAGAAAATAAGAAAAAGAATTGACAAACAGCTCGAAGAAAGAAAGAAAATGGCAAAATGAAGGAGAGATAACGAAAATATACAGGAATATCAGAACGAAGCAGAGGAAAGAGTCATGGGAGACTAGATAAACGAGGAAAGGGAGAAACGATGAAGAATAAATAGGATAAAAGAAAATAAAGAATAGGTCTGTGGAAAAAGGAAGCAGAATTGAAAGACAACAACCAAAACAAGATTAAGGAAGGGAGCGAGATGGGCGAAAAAGACTAAAGATGAGAGAAATGGTAAAGAATGAAAAAGTAAAACAAAATTAAATAGTGAAGAGAAATATGAAAAAAAGAAACAGAGGAGACGGAGGACGAGGATAACAATCACAAGGCTTAAGATGACGTCAAGAAAGACATGAAAGAGAAAGCAAGAAACAAATGGTGATTCAAAAAATAAAAGAAGAAAAAACGAAGAGGAAAACGACAATATAGCTTAGGATAAAGAGGAGGAAGGCAATTATAACACGATCTGGATTTCTCGATAGTCAGGGGAGACAGGAAGGAGGATGAGCTCAATGCCAAAACAAATTTCATGTTGTATTTCGTATTCAATGTGACAATAAAGTTATCTTATCTTACCTTATCTTATCTTATCTAGGAGGAGGTTAGGAAGGAGGAAAATAATGAAGGGAAGGAAAGGGAAGGGAAAGAATAGAAAAGTTGCAGATGAGAAGATGAACAGGAGAAAAACAAAAGAAAACAATTTGGCGAGGAAGGGAAAAAAACAAACGATAAAGGAGGAGATTAGGAGGAAGGAAAATGACGAGGGAAGGGAAAGGAAGGAGGAAAAAAAATAGTTGAGGAGGAGGAGAAGCTGAAGAGGAGGAAATGAAGGAGGAAGGAAGCAGGCGTAGGAGGAGGAAAAAACACACAACATTAAAATACATCAAAATAAGATCAGAGAGGAGGTTAGGAAGGACGAAAATGACAAAGGGAAAAGAAGGAGAAAGAAATAGTTGAGGAGGAAAGCTGAAAAAGAGGAAAAGAAGGAAGCAAGAATCTGGCGTAGGAAGAAGAAAACCCCCCCATTAAAATACAATCTGGGAGGAGGTAAAGAAGGACGAAAATAACGAAGGGAAGGGAAGAGAGCGGAAGAAAAAAAAGTTGAAAATAAGAAACTGAATAGGAGAAAAAGAAAGCAGGAATTTGTCGTAGGAGGAAAAAAAATATTAAAATACATCAAAATACGAGCTGGGAGGAGGTTAGAAAGGACGAAAATGACAAAGGTAAAAGAAGGAGAAGAAATAGTTGAGGAAGAAAGCTGAAAAGGGGGTAAAGAAGGAATCAGGAATTTGTCGTAGGAGGAAAAAAACATTAAAATACACAAAAATAAGATCTGGGAGGAGGTTAGAAAGGACGAAAATGACAAAGGGAAGGAAAGGAAGGAAAGTAGGGGAGAAAAGGAAACTGGAGAGGAGGAAAAGAAGGAAGAATGCGTTTAAGCGTAGTTTGCGTAAGCTTAACTTAATGAATGGACGAAAATGACAAAGGAAAGGGAGGGAAGGAAAGTAGGGGAGAAAACTGGGAAGAAGGTAAAGAAGGAAGAATAAATTTAGCGTAGTTTGCGTAAGCTTAACCTAATGAATTCAGCTCCTCGGGGCGTACTTAGAGCGAAGTGTTCCCGCTATATCTAATTAATCCCTAAAGACCATCAAAAAAGGCCTCTATTCGCCAAAGGTAATATGGTAATTAGATCATAAAGTTGGACGAAGGATTTTAATGGACTAATTGAGTGAGGAGAGAGAGGGACGCTAGCGATTGGCTGGAGGGAAGGGGAAGCCGGTCTCCTGATTGGCCTACACGTTCTCCCCTTCCACCAATCAGCGTTTGTTTATCTTTCAGGGGAAAATATATCACGCACCTACCCATTCTTCTTGTTTTTTTCCGTTTTCTCTCTTGCATTTTAGGTGGGATTAAATTAGTTGGTGTTTTAATTCGGACGCTGGTGGGCATAAATTAAGACCAGGAAGAAGTGTGTGAGTTTTAATGTGTGTGTGTGTTTTTTAGGTGTGTGTGTGTGCGTGTGTGTGTGAGCTTCGTGTTACAGCAGCGCCCGATGTTTTAATTCTGACTGTGCTGCGAGAGACCACGAGTGAGGAAAGAAAGAAAGCGGAACATGCGAGAATATAAATGAATAACTATATGCTGTGCTAAGTCTAATGAAGCGTATACTTTTGTACTTAAATACCTTGCCTCTTGATTGAAAAGGGTATTTGTGAGGTTAAGGGTATTTTAACTCGAAATATTATCTTAGTTACCGAGGTATATCCTTTGTATACACTTCAAATTTTACAGTGTAGAGAAAAAAATGAATAACTAGATATGAATACAGGAAAAGATAACAAAGAAAAACAGATAACAAATGAATAAAGGAAGATAATAGATAAAGAAAGCGATCATAAAGGAAAAAAAATGATTAACTAGAATACATGAATACAGGAAAAGATAACAAAGAGTAGCAGATAACAACGGAATAAAGGAAGATAATAGATAAAATAAAAACGATCATAAAGGAAAAAAAAATGATTAACTAGAATACATGAATACAGGAAAAGATAACAAAGAAAACAGATAACAAATGAATAAAGATAACAACAGAATAGAGGAAGATAATAAAGAAAACGACCATAATGGAAAAAAAAGGAATAACTATAAACGAATAAAAGGAGAGAATAAAAATGGGAGAACAGACAAATATAACAGAGAAGTAATGTTACAAAATGTTTAAAAAAATGAGACTATAAAAAAAGGAAAAAAAAAAAAGATCGTCAAATGAAGATAGGTAAAGGGTGAGAAAGGCATATGCAGAGAAGAGACTGAAACAAAAACCTAAAAACGAAAACAGCAAAGAAAAAAATAGCACGGAAAAATTATAAGGGAAAAGAAAAGGGGTGAATACAGAGGAAAGAAGAAGGGAAAAGTGTGGGAAGGGTAAGGTAAGGATAATATAACACCAATAGGAAGAGGAATGTTTGTGCTTATGAAGAAAGGAGAAAGAGAAGAAATTAGGAAGAAAAACACTGATAATGGACATACTGGTAGACGATAGACAGACAGATAACTTAGGATACAGATAACCGTAGACAGATAATAGTTGACATAAAGACATAGAGATACACAGATAAATTGGGGCAGATCAGGTCATAAACACAGACAGATACACAGAGAAAGATAGAAGGACACAATAACACTTACATAAACAAGGCGAGTCATGAGCAATAAACTAAACACACACAGAGGGAGGATATCTATTAATGTGATAATCTCTACTCCCTCCTTCTCTCTCCCTCAGACCCATCCATCTTTTCTCTCTCTCTCTCTCTCTCTCTCTCTCTCTCTCTCTCTCTCTCTCTCTCTCTCTCTCTCTCTCTCTCTCTCTCTCTCTCTCTCTCTCTCTCTCTCTCTCTCTCTCTCTCTCATGTCTTCCTTTGTTCTTTTTCTTTCTGTTTGTTTTTCAATTACCAGTCTTGTTTTTCAATCTCGTTGCTGTTTTTTTTGTATCATCTTCCTCTTCCTTCTTTTCTTTCATCATTTTATTCATTCTGTTTTCTCTTCTTTTTCTTCTCATCTTCCTTTTTCCTCACTTTCTCTTCTCATTTCTTACCTCGTTGCTGTTTTCTCTTCCTTTCTTATCATCTTCCTTTTTCTTCTCTTTCTTACATCATTTTAATCACTCGTTGCTGTTTCCTCTTCTTTTTCTTCTCCCAATCTTCTTCTTTCCTCTCTTTGTCGTCTTGTTTCTTACCTCGTTGCTGTTTCCTCTTCTTTTTCTTCTCCCAATCTTCTTTTTTCCTCTCTTTGTGGTCTAGTTTCTTACCTCGTTGCTGTTTTCTCTTTCTTCTCTTCTTACCATCTTCATTTTTCCTCTCTTTCTCTCTCTTTCTTTCCTTCACACTTACATTCTCATATTAATGTTTTTCTTCCTATCTTCTTCACCTCCCTTTTTCTATTTTCCGTTCTGCTGATCTACCTTCTCTTCCTTTTCAGTCTCCCGTTTTTTTGTTTTTTTTCCTTATCGTATTTTTCTTTATGTTTTATTTTATTCTTCAGTTCATTTCCTTTCTTTACGCTTTTTTACACTTAGCACCTTCATCCTTTTTCTCTTTCATCTATTTTCTTCCTGTTCTCTCTCTCTCTCTCTCTCTCTCTCTCTCTCTCTCTCTCTCTCTCTCTCTCTCTCTCTCTCTCTCTCTCTCTCTCTCTCTCTCTCTCTCTCTCTCGTCCCTAATCCCCTCTCCTCTCCCCCTCCTCCGTATCTCAACTCTCTTTCTCGTTTTCTTTCAATCTTTCTCCCTCTCTCACCCATTATTCGTTTCTCTTTCCATCTTTTATATTCTATTGTTATTTTTTCACTTCTCTCCCTACGTATTTTCTTTATTGCTACCTTCGTCTTTCCCCTATATTCTCTCTTTCTCTCTCTCTGTCTCTCATATATCCCATTCTTTCTCTATTCCCTTCCTTTCTTTTCATTCTCCTAGCCTTTCTTTTCCTTCCCTGTTTTCCTTCATTCACCCTTCATTATTTCTACCTGTTAATCATTTTTCTACCTCCAATTCTCTTTTCCTACACCATCTGTTTCCCTCTCCCTCACTTCTACATCCATTCCTTGTATTTCAGTTCTACCGACCACATTTTTTTTAATCCCCACTAAGCCACTTTTGTTTCGTCCGTCTCAACTATGTTCATTTTCCATCATTTTTTTGTGCTTACTGTGTTGCTTCGCTTCCACTGTGACTCATTCAGCTCTTTAATCCTCTTTCTGCTTTTTTTCATCCAACCACATGTATCTGACGTCTCACCAATGTTGTTTGTTTCCTATTCCATTTTCCTTTTTCCAAGCACTTTTTTTCTCTCATTGTGGTACCTCGTCTCCATTGTGATTTCTTCCCCCTCCTCCTTCTCTTCTTCTTCATCTTCTTCTTCTTTTTCTTCTTCTTTTCTTCTTCTTCTTCTCTTTCTTCTTCTTCTTCTTCTTCTTCTTCTTCTTCTTCTTCTTCTTCTTCTTCTTCTTTTTCTTCTTCTTCTTCGTCTATTTCTCGTTTATCAACCTTTTTTTCGCCTTATGAGACTCTCCAACTCCTAAAGATCATATGCTCCCTCCTCCCTGACGTTCATCCTTCTCACACTCCTTCCCTTCCTTCTCCACCGTGACTGATCCACTGTGCCACTCCTCTCCTACCTTTACCTGGCCACTCATTCACCTGTAAGCTTCAGTACCGGTGGAGGTGGTAGCGAGGCTCAAGTAACGTCAAACTACTCCACTCTCGCTCCTTCCATTACGTCTATTTCCTCACTTCATTAATGTCGCCCGCTCTTCCACTCCGCTTCGTCCTCTATGCTTCATTTGTTACCTGTTATTAGCTAAGTAGAGGCAAAAGCCTTAATACTCCACCCTTCCTCTTTCCATCAACTCCCTTTCTCCCGGTTCTAGTTGTTCTCTCACTTTCTCCGCGTCTCTACCTCATTATCTTCCACTTTCTCTCAGTCCATCATCGCCTTATCTCACTGTTACCTCAATTTCTTCCTGCTCCTACTCCTCCTCTACCTCTGCATCATCGCTTACCTACACATCTTCCACCCTCGCTCTTGCCATCATCTCTTTTCTCATTCTTCCCTCACTTTCCCTATCTACCGTTCCTACTCCTCTACCTCTGCGTCATCACTTAACTACACATCTTCCACCCTCGCTCTTGCCATCATCTCTTATCTCACTCTTCCCTCACTTTCCCTGTGTGTGTATCTTTCCTATTTCTCCTTTTTTTTCAGTAGAGGAAACAGTTCAAGGGCAAATAAAGGAAACAATAATGGAAAAAAAAGCCCGCTAATGAAAAAAAGCCTGCTAATGAAAAAAAAGCCCGCTAATGAAAAAAAAGCCCGCTAATGAAAAAAAGCCTGGTAATGAAAAAAAAAGCCCGCTAATGAAAAAAAGCCCGGTAATGAAAAAAAGCCCGCTAATGAAAAAAAAGCCCGCTAATGAAAAAAAAAAGCCCACCTACACCTCTGCATTACTACTTACTTACAAAGGGATACGCAAGGATACATAAGAACACAAGAACTACACATGACAGCTCCTGATATTGGGTTCATTAGCAAATTCACTTCCCCATTCAATTACCCACCCATAGAATTCTTTAAGAAGTGTACAAAAAGTCAAAAAGGTGTGGAGTCCAAGGTACTTCATCATCGCTTTTCACTTAAATCTTCTTCCTTTTAGCTTTCAACCACTTTTTTCCGTTTCCTCTTCTCCCTCTCGTCACCTCTGCGATCCCATGTTTTTTCTCTCCTCCCCTACCAACCCAATGACATCCTTTTTTTTTCCTTTTCTTCATGTCTACCCCTGTCCCCCCCTTTCAACCATTTATTTCTGTTTCCTTCCCTACCTCTCGTCTTCTCTGCGATCCCATGCTTTTTCTCTCCTCCGCTACCTACCCACTGACGTCCTTTTTTTCTTTCCTTTTCTTCATGTCTACCCCTGTCCCCCCTCCCACACACACACACCCATCCATCTCTACCAAAGCCCTTACCTGTACGAGTCAGTGCCGGCGGAGTTGTTAGCGAGGCACAGGTAGAAGCCGGAGTCCTCCATCCTGGCCCCCTCCATCACCAGCTGTCCCTCCACCACCCGCACACGCCCGCCGCCGCTCATGGCAATGCGTCCGCGGCCTTCGTCCTCCCGGAACCACCTGTCACGGAAAGAAAACGGGAGGTGAGACGGAGACACATAAAACGGCAACAACTTTTAGCTTCCTTGTTGTTATTTGTAGATTTTGTGCTTTTTCTAACCTTCCTTTCCTCTTTCCATCTCTTATCCCGTTCCAGCTGAAAATACTAAAATAAAACCACCAACCCTTCAATAGATCTCTACGTCTCTTCATTAACATGCACGCCTCTTACTCCTTCTGATTGATGTTTAAATAAAATATGGCATCGATTGACCCTCCTTACCTTTTCCAATTCATTTTTTTTACCTTTTCATAAATACTTGGATTACTTTCTAACCTCGTAAAAACACACAGGCCAGAAAAGTACACATCTTTTCACATATCTACACAGTTAACTCATTATTTGTAGTTTCATTTGGAATCGGGAACTTTTATTACATTACACTACATCACTACACAGCGCTACACTCTCACTACACTAATTATCTAACCTCATTTTGACCTCGCACTGACATTCCTTCAACCCGAGAAGCGGTACTCACGTGATGGACGGCGCGGGGTGACCTCTGGCGACGCAAGGCAGCATGATGTTGTCTCGGAGCCAGGGACGCACCAGGTCACGGCGGAGGAGGAGTTGCGGCCGAGTGACATGCTGCTCACCTGAAGGACAAGAAAGGGGGTGTGAGGTGAGGTGAGGAGAGAGAAGAGAGTAGTTAGGTATATGAGAGGAGAGGAGGAGAAGGTAGTGGTGTGAAGTGAGTTGAGGAGAGAAGAGACGGGAACAGAGTATATGTCAGGAGATAAGTAGAGAAGAGAATAGTAAGGATTATGAGAAGAGAGAAGGTAGTGGTGTGAGAAGAGAAAATTAAAGGAGAGAAAAAGGTAGGTGAAATAGCAGAAGACGAGAGAGGAAAGGAGAAGAGGACAAGGTGTCAGGGAGAGAAAACATGAGAAGAGAAAGAGTAGTGAAGTGAGAAGAGAACACGTGAGAAGAGGAAGGTGGTTACAAGAATATGAGGAGTATCCAAGAGATCGGTAGGCCTACACAAGACAGGCTCTGTAAACCTAACCACACCTACACAGAGCAGCCGCTGTAAACCCAACCACACCAACACAAATCAGCTGTTGTAAATCTAATCCAACCTAACTTCACTATCTATAAATGTCTCTCTTTTTTAATGTATCTATCGCACTGGAACTCACCACATGACTGCCAAGCCCTTTCCACTCATCCACAATTCTCCTTTCTCGACAATGAAGACTTAAATGTTCCAGTCAATTCTTATATGGCATGTATTTCAACCAGTTAATATTTTTTGTCATTCTCCTCTGCACAGATTGAGGCCAAACCTGAGCCGCATAATCGAAATGCGGTCTAACTAATGCTGACAATGACTTGAGGATGACTTCTGGACTTCTATTAATTACTAACTCTCCTTGAAGTGAAACCCAGTACCCTGTTTGCACGATTTTTAGCCTGTATGCATAAGTCCTAAGACGGAGATCTGTCCAGTGCGTCCTGCAAAACCTTCTTCCTGGTCTGATTCAATTACTCTCCCGATCTTTGCATCATCCGCAAGCTTGAGAAAATCACTACTAATGCCTATGTCTTAAATCCTATGGACCTGATACCGACTCTTTGGCCCCAATCTCGTACCGCTATCCAAATCAGAATTTTTACCATTGATTTGCACTCTTTACTTCCGATGGCTAAGTCACGCCCTGATCCCGTTCAACATGATCCTATCTACTCTGCGAGCCTGTAATCTTAGTAGAAGCCAATGGTGAGGAACTTTATCGATCTAAAATCTGGATATATTACACGTATCATAGTTTTATCTTTATTTACAGCCTTAATTGCTTTATTATAGAAGGAAAAAAAGCTGAGAGAGAGAGAGAGAGAGAGAGAGAGAGAGAGAGAGAGAGAGAGAGAGAGAGAGAGAGAGAGAGAGAGAGAGAGAGAGAGAGAGAGAGAGAGACGGGAAACACCGAAAAACAAACAGAAAAGAGAGGAAGCTTCGAAAAAAACAAACTACCTATACGTCTCTTCTATTCGCTCTTGTCTTCGCCCCGCCACGCCTACGTTTACTTGTTTTTCTCCCTCCCTTCCTTCCTTCCCTTCTCTCTTCCACCCCTTCCCTCCTCCCCTTCTCTCTCTCCTCCCATTTGCTTAACATACACTCGACTCGCATTTCTCGCTTGTTCCTACGTGAGGTATTGCGAGAGAGAAAGACCGAGAGCGAGAGCGAGAGCGAGAGAGAGAGAGAGAGAGAGAGAGAGAGAGAGAGAGAGAGAGAGAGATGATAACAGTAGAGGGAGAGAGATAGGAGTGATCAAATGAGAGGAGGAAGGAATCGGTTTGGGAAGAGCAACACAGAAACACAAATTCTGCAACATATCTTCGAGTCTCTTAATAAACATTCACTCCTCTTCTTCGTAATAAACAGTGTCTTTTTACTTTCTATTCCTCATTTTCATCCTTCGTTCTCTTTCAGCAGACGACTAAAATAACGAAAATATTGTAGGACATCAACGTTGTTCTTCGTAAACGTTTACTACTCTCGGCGTCTCCCTTTTCGAATTAATGGTTTTGGTAATATATGGCATCTATTAACCTTCCTTCCACCTTCCCATCCCTTGTCCCATTCAAGCTAAAAATAGAATAAAATTATCAACACGGCAAAAGATCTATATTTCTGTTTATAAATATGCACGGATCTTACCTTTTCCGATACATGTCTCAGTAAAATACGGCATCGATTGACCCTCTTCACTTTTTCTCTATTTATTTATTTCAACACTTTCATAAATACTGAAACACATTGTCCTGTCAACAAACTTTACATTCTCTTACCTTCTTATCTGTTTTTTATTAATGTCTAAGTAAAATATGGAATTGAGTGACCCTCCTTACCTTTCCCATTCACTTTTTCAACCCTTTCATAAATACTGCAACAAATCTACGGTTCTCTCAATAAACATTTTTTTCTCTGAGCCGTTTCCTCTTCAAATAAATATATCTCTTAATGTATGGCATAGATCAACCGTCCCCTCCTCTTTCTATGCATCGTCCCCTTTCATGCCGGGATATCGGAAAGAAAAGAACTATGGCAAAACACAAAACATACGATACACTGGTGACGAATAAATCTGGAGCGAGGCGACAACTACGCCCGGCCGCCAGTGAAGCATCGCGCATCAGTCACCCCGCGTTATACATCATAAAACAGCTATACAATCAGCAGAGGCCATGACCCGGAGAGTAAAACTGAACACGAGGCATGAGGGAGGAGATACAGTGGAGTGGGGAGCCAGTGCCGAGCCGTGCTGTGCTGTGCTGTGCTGTGCTGTGCGGCTAATGCTCTTGTTCCCCCCGTCAGCAGGATGGAGCTTGATAAGATGACGTGCCTGGCGAAATTTGGCAACCTGTTTAAGATTCATGGCATTTTATGTTGCACGAACTTAGATGAGATAAAAGGATAGAGTTTTTTTTTCTTTCTTTCTTTTATGTATTTTTGTAATGTTTTCTTAATTAAAATGAAGATACTCGTGCCGTTTTTTTTTTATGTACATTTAATATTTCCTTGTCATCATTGTGCAATACGGCATATCATTTACATTTTTGCTCGTTTTAATGTTTCTTTCATTATTTATTTTGACGATGGAAAGAGGCACACAGGTTTAAATGTTTTATTATATGTTTTTATGATGAAGAAAGGCAGACATTTATGCATGAGGCGTGGAAATTAGGTTCGTATCTCCAAACACTTCGCTGCCTTATTACACCCATTTGAGAAGGCTTTCGCAATGTTTTTTTTTTTTTTTTTTAACTTTCATGGGCAGATTTATGCCCCTCGTGATGGCTTGACAAGGCTTCTGCATCTTCTCCTCGGCAGACCCAAGAAGTTCAGAGTATGGACATTAGCAACAAACATTTTTTTTTTTTTTACGTCTCCGCCTATTGCGCCGGTAGGCATGCTTGAGGGGCCTGGATGGTATTCGGCCCCAGCCCGTCATGGCGCAGGCAAGTGTTTATAGTGGCGCCATCTTCTGCGTGAGTGAAAAAATCAAACGTGAAGTGCAAATACCGAACAGCAAATTACAGAAAAATGGCCGAAAACACAAGACAGAAAGACAACTAAAAGCAGAAGTGACAGTGTTATGGAAAAGCATAAGAGGGAAAGGAGGACATTATGAGGCTCTCCTCCGTTATATACAATGGGGCGTGAAAAATAATAATTATGATGATGATGAAAATGCAGAAGCAACACAACAACAATCCATTTTGCTACTTCTTACTCTTTCTTCCTGGCTTTTCTTTGGCGCAATATCTTCTGGGGGCAGCTTTTGTGTGCGCCGAGACCTTTGTCCGCGGAGAGGACGAGGCGGAGGCGGCGAGCGATGGGGAGTTTAAGGAGTCGGGAAAACATTGACACACGTAAAGGCAGGCGTGGAGGTAAGCACATCAAGAAAGTTAAGGCGCCTCAGCGCGAACTCTTTAATAACATGATTCTGAAAACGATTGATTCAAGCTCCGTTTATTATATTACGGAGGTTCCCTTGCCGTTCTCTGAGGAGCCCGGAAAGAGACGGCCAGTTGTTGCTGCGGATGCTCCCTCATGCCATAAAAAAAACTTTAAAAAATGTTGTTTTGGAGCAAACGGCAGCAAGCAGTGTGGGCAAGCAATACTCTCGTGGCAGAAAATGGCATAAGGGAAGGAACATTCACAGAACCGTTGGGAAAACAGAGGAAGACGTATCGATGGAGGAGAACAAACAGGAACGCGCAGAAAAGAAGCCAAATCCGATTAGGGAAGAGGAAAGTGTCTCAAAGGAGGAGGGGAAACAGAGAAGTACCTGAGGATGGAGGACAAAGAAGACGGAAAAGAAAGAAGAAAAAAGTGACGAAAAAGGAGGTAGACAGAAAAGCGTTACAAGATGGAGAAGGATGTTAAGGAGCAGAGGGTAGAGAAAAAAAAAAAAAAGAAGCGGAGGAGACAGAAAGAAGGTTGATCATTGAAAAATTAACAGAAAATAATACGTTTCACTCTTCTTATGACGGAGCAGAAAGAAGAAAAAAACGACGAAGAAGGAGGTAGATACTGAAAAAGTGATTAAAGATGTTGGAGAGGGATGTTAAGGAGCAGAGGGTAGAGAAATATAAAGAAGGGGAGACAGAAAGAAGGCTGATCACCTCACCTTATCACAACGAACACCTCACCTCGCAAACATCACACATTTCTTAACACATAGCCTCCACACATCACTTGCAACACATCACCATTCATCATCCTTGAGCACATAACCTCCCGCGCATCGCATCTCACAGCCTCGCCCGCTCAATCCCACTAATGTCCCGTCTCAATCTATGGCTCTTTGCACCACGCCAGATACGCGACCAGGATCTAATTAATCTCTCTCTCTCTCTCTCTCTCTCTCTCTCTCTCTCTCTCTCTCTCTCTCTCTCTCTCTCTAGAACTATGAGAGAGAGAGAGAGAGAGAGAGAGAGAGAGAGAGAGAGAGAGAGAGAGAGAGAGAGAGAGAGAGAGAGAGAGAGAGAGAGAGAGAGAGAGAGAGAGAGAGAGAGAGAGAGAATAAAAGTTTGGTTGATTAGAGGGAGGAGGGGAGGGAGGAAGAAGGGCAAGAGGTCATGTAATAAGTTCAGGACACTTGAGTATAGAGGAGGAGGAGGAGGAGGAGGAGGAGGAGGAGAAGGAAGAGGAGGAGGAGGAGGAGGAATCGCACCATGTTTGGATCAATTAGCTTTAGTCGTCTACCATAGCTCCTCCTCCTCCTCCTCTTCCTCTTCCCCATTCACCTATTTTCTCTCTCATTCGATACTCCACTATTTTTTTTTATCTATCGAAGAATTTCTATGTTCAATAAATCCTTTCCTATCTATAATTAAAAACACACTCTCTCTCTCTCTCTCTCTCTCACACACAGGAGCTGGATTCAAAAATTTCCCTGATAAATGGTAAATGTACAGAATGGAAATAGCAAAGAACAAAACCTGAAAATTTTGTTGGAATTTTGTGCAGAAGAAATGAGAGAGAGAGAGAGAGAGAGAGAGAGAGAGAGAGAGAGAGAGAGAGAGAGAGAGAGAATTAAAGATCTTATTTCTTTCACCAGTTGAAATTGTGAAGGATAATGAGGGAGGAGAATCGCCGGGGAAAAAATAGAAAAAAATATTAGTCATAAAAATGAATGTGGAATGTAAAATGTGTGTGTGCCAAGTGAGCAGTAGTGATCGGGGGGAAGAGGAGGAGGAGGAGGAGGAGGAGGAGGAGGAGAGAAATTTATGAAATGCATATACTGAAAAAAAAAAGACCACTACCACGAGAACAACAATAACATCTACCACTACTACCATTACTACTACTACTCCTCCTCCTACTACTATTATTACTACCACCTCCACCACCATCACCTCCATTCACATATCTTCCTGCTGAATATTTAACGAATCCTCAACTCTATACGCGAGGAGCAGAGACTGGAAGGGAGAGTTACCGTCGAAGAGTGTCCAAGGCCTCACTTTCCCTGGCCGTGTTGACATTGGCACTCTACCAAGTCCCTGTTATATTCTGGCCTGTCCTTCCTCTCCCCTTCTTTCCTCCCTTCCTCCCTCCCCCTGCCTCATCCCCTCCCAGCCTCCCTCCCTCCCTCCTCCCTCTGGCATCCTATCAAAACAATGGCATATTATTGTAAGTTTTGGGGTAAATTTCTTTTGTTTTTGGTTTTCTGCAGTTGTGATTTGTGCCCAGGTTTGTGTGTATTGTGTGTGTGTGTGTGTGTGTGTGTGTGTGTGTGTGTGTGTGTGTGTGTGTGTGTGTGTGTGTGTGTGTGTGTGTGTGTGTGTGTGTGTTCTTATCAATTTCTTCTCATCGATTTTCACTTTCAATGTCGTAATATTTCCAAATTTATCACAAATCATAGTTTTTTTTTCCAGTGTGTGTGTGTGTGTGTGTGTGTGTGTGTGTGTGTGTGTGTGTGTGTGTGTGTGTGTGTAATATAGCTCCCACAAAACCTTCATTAACAAGTAAACGGACAAACAACAGGCGACGATGAGCCACCGTTGTATTTCCGCTCACTGGGGGAACGCGCGTCAGTCTTCCAAGCAATAATAATTCGTTATGGCGTGTTTTTCGCAGCGCCTTCACGCTCCGTTAATTAAATTCGCAGCTTGTTAACGCACTGAGCCGCGCCATACGGACTCTCATAACAAACTATTATTGCATGTAATAAAGTAACGCTCCGACAGCTGCTGAAACTTTGATAATGCTAATAAACTTTCACGCCTCTCTAATGATCGGACATAATCTTCACGGGGTGCGAGAGAAAGAAAACAAATAAAGGTGCTGCGAGAGGAAGAGGAAGGTTAAAGAGACGGAGTTAAAGAAGGGTAAAGAGGAGATCCTGGATGGGTATGAAAAATAAATTGTGTAAGGTGTTTTTAAGTGTTATTTTTAAGGTAGTTCGTGTTAAGTGTTATGTTTAAGGCGCGAACTGTTATCTCACTCGTCACTGGGATGCTACGAAATGAAGAGAAAGAAATAACTGGATGGGAATGCATAAAACAAATTGTGATGCTGCTAAAGGAAGAGTTAGACCAGAGATACAGAGAGGAAGGAAAGGAGAAGAAAAATGGATATCAATCTATACGCCAAAAATATGAAAATGGTGCTAAAGGAAGAGAAAGGGTAAAGAGAGAAAGGAAAGAAAGGCCAAGGGGAGACAGATGGATAGAAATGCATAAAAGAATACTAATGGAAATGAGAATGACTGAGGAGAGAGATGAAGGAAAGGTAAAGAGAGATAGATGGATGGGGAGATATAAAAGAAAACAAAACCAAAACTATTGTTAGCAGATTCCTGGAAAAATAATCAGAATGGAGTTAGTATTGGGATGACTGAAAGCATGCGGATAATCATGTGTCTGATATAAAAGAACACGAAGCTGAAACTTTTGATAACTAGATTCCTGGAAAGACAGATAGAAATAGAGATAGAACAGGGATGTAGAGAAATGCGGGTAATGGTGTGTGTTCATCTATAAAAGATCACGAAACTAAAACTATTGAAATTATTGATAAGCAGCTTCCTGAAAAGACAGACAGAAACAGAGGTCGAACATAGATGAATAAAGAAATGCATGTAATTGGGATCAGCGATTAGCGGACTTTTTTTTTTTTTTTTACACCTTTTTTTGTTGCCCTTGATCTGTTTCTTTAGCTGTAAAAAAATATAACTTCTAATCATCACTGAGAACGAATTATAAGAGAAACAAAAAGATAAATTTCCTTAGCTGTAAAAAAAATTATAACTCCTAATCATCAATGAGAACGAATTATAAGAGAAAGAAAAAGGTCTGGATGCGGAAATGGTGATCGCCTGAAGAGATTATGTTAACGCTAAAGAGTTTGTGTGCTTCCTCGTATCCCAAGAAACACCTTCATTATGTACCGGACCATTGTTCTCCCTCGTGCAGACAGAGGTATTTTTTTTACAACAAAGGAGACAGCTCAAGGGCACACAAAAAAAGAAACAATAATAAAAAAAAAGCCCGCTACTCGCTGCTCCTAAAAAACGAATCAAAAGAGGTGGCCGCAAGAAAGGTCAATTTCGGGAGGAGAGGTGTCCTGATAAACACAGAAGCCTCACCTGTTATCAGCTTTTCAGTCTCAGAGGACAGTAAAGCCCACCTCCTTACCACCTGCCTAGTATCCGGATTTAGCTACCAACACATCTGTCTGTCCCACCTCACATAACTCTTTTTTTTTTTTAACTTCATATTTTTACGTATTTTTTTCCCTCCACTATTTTCTCCCTTCGCCTGTTTTGTTCCTCCTTCTCTCCTTCTCTTTTTCTCTGTCGATCTTCTCTTCCTTATTTTTTTATCTTCATTTTCTTTACGTATTTTTTTCCCTCCACGATTTTCTCCCTTCGTCTGCTTTGTTCCTCCTTCTCTCATTCTTGATCCTTTCCTCCCTTCTCTTCTCTGTCGATCTTCTCTCACTCAGTTTTTTTTATCTTCATTTTTTACGTATTTTCTTCCCTTCACTGTTTTCTCCCTTTGATTGTTTTGTTTCTCCTTCTCTCATTCTTGATCCTTTCCTCCCTTCTTTCTTCTCTGTCGATCTTCTCTTCCTCAGGTTTTTATCTTCACTTTTTTTACGTATTTTTCTTTCTCTGCTTATTTCCCTACCTACAAAACTATCTGCTACACCTGTTTACCTATCTCGTCTCCTGACTATGTACCTATGTTCCTATCAATGTATCTATTTCCATCTCGATCTTCTCTTCCTCAGTTTTTTATCTTCACTTTTTTACGTATTTTTCTTTCCCTACTTAATTCCCTACCTCCAAAACTATCTGCTACCTCCCCTTACACCTACTTACCTATCTCTACCTATTTTCCCATCAATATATCTATCTCCATCTTCCTCAGTTTTTTTTCTTCATTTTTTGTTACGCATTTTTCTTTCCCTCCTTACTTCCCTACCTACAAAACTATCTGCTACCTCCCCTTACACCCACTTATCTATCTGTCCACATTACCATCTACCTATTCTCCTATCAATGTATCTATCTCCACACCTGTTTACCTTCCTCCCTGCCTACCTTATTACCGTACTTAAGAACCTGCCATTTACCATTCTCTTCCCAATCTACCCACCTAACTAACTACATCTCTACCTATCTATCTATCTATCTTCATATTAGCCAACCAACCTACCTGTCTATCTAGCTGCCCACCTGTTTGCCTCTACCTGTCTGCTTACCTATCTGTCTGCTGCCCACCTGTTTACGTATTGCGCCGCTGAGTCAAGGGGTAAAAAATTAATCTCCCCGAAGAGAATGGTCCTGCTTAGTTATTCTTGTCCAGCTGAGCCTTTTTTTGTGGTATAATCTCGCCCCGTGATAAAAGAAATATCCGGAAACAAAAGCGCTTAACTATAATGAGCTAAAGTTACACGCGGCCATAACCACTGTTAACACCACTACCACCACCAACAACAGCAACAGTAGCACTAAAAACGACCACTAACAACAATAATAACAACAACAACACGAACAAAAATTAATCACATCTACCACGACCACTCCTCCTGCAACCCCACCACCACGACCACTCCTCCTCCACCACCACGACCACTCCACCACTACCACCCCCACCACCACCCCTCCCAGGACAGGTAAAACATTCAGACAGGTACATGGGAGCCAACTTGACTATGCAAGCGAGTCCCACCTCACACAACTCTTTTCTTTTTTTCATTCCTTCATTTTTTTAACGTTTTTTTATTTCTTCTTTCCTTTCACTGATTTCTCCATTCGCTTCTTCTTTTCCTGGTTCTCCTCTTCTGCTTCTTTTTCCCCCATTCTTCTTTTCTCATCTTTTTCATGCATTCTTTTCTTCATTTTTTCACATATTTTTCTTTCCCTTCACTTTCTCTGTTCCTCCTTCTTCTCTCCTTCTTTGTTTCCTTCCCTCTTCTTTTCTCTTCCCTCTCACCTTTCTCTTCCTTAATATTCTCTTCTTTCGTCTTCCTACATTCCTCATAGATTTTTCGTATCCTCCCTCAGTTCCTCTCTCAGTGTCTTCTTTAATTCCTACTTTCTTCCCATCGCTTCTATTTTTTTTCTCTATTCGTCTCCTATTTTCTCTTTCTTTCCTCTCTTTCCCATCCTTTTCTTCCTTAGTCTCTTCTTCCCTCCTTGCTAAGTTCTCTTCCTCTCTCATTTCTCTATATTTTTCCTTCTCCCCCTATTTTCTCCCTTTCTTCTTATTCAATCTTCTTTCCCCTCCCTCTCCTTTCCTCCATTCATTCTCCTGCTTTTTCATCCTTACATACTTCTATTTCTACTCCCTTCCAACGTTGCCAGATTATCGTATTCAGTTTCTCATATTTTCCGATTTCCACCCCCAAAACTGTCTCCTGTGCCCCAACAACTGGCTTTTTATGTTGTTATCGTTGAAATGGTTAATTATCCTTGTTTCCTGGTGATATTTAAAGGGTGGGAAGCCGGGATATGTGATGCTCCGAGTACGATAATTACAATCTGGCAATGGTGCTCCCTAGAGTTCTCCATTCTTTGATGCCTTCCTCTTTGTTTCCTTCTCTTCCTGCTCCCTTCCTCCCTTCATTCTTCTTCTTTACTTGCTTCTTTCTTCTTCTTAACGCCCTCCACTTTTCTTTCCTCTTTGCTTCCTTGTTTTCTTCCTTCTCGTCTACCTCCTTAATATTGCTTCTATTTATTCTCTTTTCCCTCCATCCTTCGTACCTCATATTCAGAGTTCATCATCTTTCCTCACTGATTATTTTTTCATTTTCGTTTCCTTCTTCAGTCTCTCCTCTCCTTCCTTCCTTCCTTCCTGTTTCTTCCTGTCCTTCATATTCATTTCCTGACTCATTTTCTCTTTCCTTCCTTCTTTTCTCCTCTCTTCTCCTCTCCTCTCCTCTCCTTCCTTCCTTCCTCCCTGTTTCTTCCTGTCCTTCATATTCATTTCCTGACTCATTTTCTCTTTCCTTCCTTCTTTTCTCCTCTCTTCTCCTCTCCTCTCCTCTCCTTCCTTCCTTCCTCCCTGTTTCTTCCTTTACTTCATTTTCATTTCCTGCCTCATTTACTCTTTCCTTCACTCTTTTCTCTCCTTCCCTCCTTTTTCGCCTACTTCCATAATTCCTCTAAAACGAATGACTTCCTTTTAGTGTTTTAGAAATATTGGAAAGTGAGTTTTATTTTGCGTTTAAGTGATTCACGGTACGTTTATTTTTCATGTTCAGTTTTCTTCTTTTTTTCTCTTTTTTTGAAGTGTTTGAATCTGTTTGCTTTGTTTTTCGTTTTTTGTTTTGTTTTTGTTCACGCTCTGTCCATTTGGTTCCAGAATTAATTGTTATCGTTGACTACTCAAAATAAACGTAAAAGTGGATTCTCTTCAAATGTGTTCTTCATTAAGTTGTTACGTTATTTTATGCAGGCTGTCGGTCCTTCTGTCTGTCTGTCTACCTCTCCTTTCTCCCTGTCTGCATCTCTATCTGTCAGTCTGCGTGTTTACCTCTGCTTGCCTGTCTGTTTGCCTCTGTCTGTCCGTCTATATGTTTGTTAATCTTTTTCCCTGTCTGTTTGCCTATGTATTTGTCTGTCTCTTTCTCTGTTTATCTGTATATCATTCAGTCAGTCAGTTTCTCTCTCTCTCTCTCTCAGTCAGTCAGTCAGTCAGTCTATCTATCAATTGATGTATCTATCTTTCTTTATATCTACCTGTCTGTGTCTATGGATATCAACGGTTCTCTCAAAATAAAATAATAAATAAAAGCTGGCAGAAAAACATAAAAAAATCACGAATAAAAAAAAGGAGAAAAGGGGAAGGGAAAACAAAAAGAAAAGTCCAAGGAAAAAAAGAGAAATCAATCTTAGAGCAAAAAACGAAATCACACAAAATATTAAAAACCTCAGTGCTGGCTTCCTCCAGTGACCCGAGGACGTGAAGGAGGGGAGGAGGAACGGAGGGACCAGATGAATGAATAAATAAAAAAAAAATGGAGGGACGGAGTGGAGGAAGGAGGAAAGAATGACGAAGGGAAAGAAAAGCGATGGAAGGACGAAGAGGAAGATAGAGAAAAGGAGAAAGAAGATGGAGAGAGGAAGGAGGAGAGAGAATAGACAAATAACTAAGAGAGGGGAGAAAGGAAAGCATGAGAAGGGAGGAAGGAGAGAAAGGAGATGAAAGAACGAAGAGGAGAGAGAAAAGGAGAAGGGAATGGAAGTAGAAACGGAGAAAGGAAGGAGAGAAAGGAGAGGTGAAG
>NC_066563.1:836131-848631 GCF_024679095.1 Eriocheir sinensis
GAACATGACGAAGAGAAAGAAGAACAAGAACAAAATAAACAAGAAGAGCTGATATGATAATAATAAAAGAAAAAGAAAAGAAAAACTCGAATTAAAAAGAACTCAAACATGCCGGAATATTTACAAGGACTGAACGCAAATGTGGGTTGTTTACGGAGCGCTGCACACACGCGAGTCACGGCAAACACTGCTATAAACATCGCGGCGCGGCGCTCGGCTACGCTTTATTTTATCTCTATAATGGAATGTTTACAGAGGCGAAGATTTACACGCGAAGAAACGAACGAAAACAAGCCAATCGCGCTCATCACTCATGCCAACAAGCGCAAGGATGAGATGCGTACTGTGTTTTATAAGCGTATTTTTAGAGTAATTAGTGCCATATTTATTCAAGGTCCGCTTCAACTATAACCTCAAATATGTGTTGCAAAAGTCAGTGCAATGTATCTTGAATGCGGTGCGTGTCTTTGATCTGTGTTCCCGCCCTCGCTGACGCGTGAACTGCGGCGACAAAGACTTTTTCAGAGCCTGTGTAGGGGAGGACGGAATGCCGCTCCGCCATTCCACTTTGAACCTTACTTAAAATCAGCAGTTATATGGAATGCATGTCGATTGCTACCTGAGTCGTCTGCTACCCTTACTGCTTCCTTACTTTAGCGTTATAAAAGTATAAGAGAATGAAATAAACGTGCAAGTTTTACCACTGGAAAGAAGTCCTTACGTTCTAGCATGAGACAGGAAGGCGGGACTGACCTGTGACGATGACCCGGGCGGTGTTGGAGGCCCTTGGCGAGGTGTCAAAGGCGTGGGCAGCGCGGCAGGACACGCGGGAGTAGGCGTCCGTGGCGGTGAGGCTGGGGATGAGGAGCTCCCCGCTCGGCAGCACCCAGTAACGGCCGTCTGGGGGAGGGGGCACGAGGGGCGAAAAGTTAGTGTGAGGCGGCGGCCGGCGGAAAGGATGGAGGTAAGAGCAGCTTAGGTGGGAAAGGAAAGGAGGGTCAAGAGGATTAAGAGATTGTGTGTGGAGGTATGAATGAAGGAAGATATATATATATATATATATATATATATATATATATATATATATATATATATATATATATATATATATATATGTGTGTGTGTGTGTGTGTGTGAGAGAGAGAGAGAGAGAGAGAGAGAGAGAGAGAGAGAGAGAGAGAGAGAGAGAGAGAGAAATAAAATTGTGAAATTGCAAAATAATCTGAGGGCGTAACGCAGCGCCGCGCAGCCAGTCAGACAGACAAGCGACGCACGACCGACAAACAAACAAACTATGAATACATTGACTCAAAATAAATGTAAGGAATGGAGCTGCAAAATGTTTTAACTCTCTCTCTCTCTCTCTCTCTCTCTCTCTCTCTCTCTCTCTCTCTTACTGGAAACGCTAAATTCTGTACTACGTTAAAACAATAGCAAAGTACACAATATCGACCTTCCTCCTCCTCCTCCTTCTCCCCCTCCCTCTCTCCCTCCCTTCCCGTCACCCCCTCTCTTTCCTCCATGCCTCCCCCATCCATCCCTTCTCCCCTCGCTTCCTCCTTTCTACCTTTCCTTCCCACTCTCCCATCCTATTTCCTTCCTATCTCCCCTCATAGCCTCTTTCCCTACTGCCATCCTTCCTTCCTTCCTCCTCTCCTCCCTTCCGGCCTTCTCTCCTTCCTTCTCTCTCATCCTTCCCCCCTTCCTTCCTCTCAATCTCCCTACCCCATACCACCCTCCTTCCTTCCTCCTCTCACCTTCCTTTCCCCTCAACCCACCTGGCCCTCCCTCCTCGTACTTTCTCCTCTCACCCTCCCTCCCTCCCTCCTGTCCCTTCCCTTGCTACAACAAACACTGATAAGACGCCCCTTTGAGCCTCTCCACTTCCCTCCCTCGCCGAAGACAGCTGACACTCAGACATCGGGCGCACGCCAAGCACCGAGGCGAGTGAGATAGTTCTACTAGCGGGGTGGGGGGAAGGGGGAGAGAGAGAGAGAGAGAGAGAGAGAGAGAGAGACTGCTTTGATACCCTGATTGGACTCGAATTGACGTTGTTTTGTAAGTCGCGTTTTTGCATAGTGATCTGTTTGCTCTCTCTCTCTCTCTCTCTCTCAATTACCGCATCAACCACAATATTACCGTCATATATTACTCTCCCCGTCAACCGCTTATCCTCCCTCCCCCTTTCTTCTCCTCCCTCCTCCCCTTTCTTCTCCCTCCCTCCCCTTTCTTCCCTCCCTCCCATTTGCTGCATCTTTTCAACTTTCCTCCAAACTACTTCCTCATTTCTCTTGCCTTGAATCCTTCCTTCCTCCCTCCTCCCTCACCATCTCCCTTTCCATCAATCCTCACCTCTATACCTCCTCTTCCGTCCACTCCCCCTCTCCTTCTCTCTCCCTCCATCCTTTGCTCTCGTCATTCCTCCTCCCCCTCCCACCTCTCTCTCTCTCTCTCTCTTTACTTTCATCGCCTCACCTCTCCTCTCCTTTCTTCCTCCTTCCCTCCCCCCCCCCCCTCTCTTTATTCCCTTGCTCCTCTTTTCTCCACTCGCTTCATTTATCTTTCCATCATAAATCACGCGATGGGGAAGCATTTATTACGCACCTCAGTGGTATACATGCGGATACATATACATACGCACATACATACATGCTACATACACTAATAGAGATAGATTGACACACAGACAGATAGATAGATGGAGAGACAGACAGACATATAGATAGGTTTATAAATATAGGTAATTACACACATATACATACATTCATTCAAAGATACTAGACACAGATAAATATTACATACATACACTCATACATACATACACACAAACAAAACCTTTCATACATACATACATACATACACGCATTCATAAGAACATTTGCAAAGGGTTGAAAACAAATTCATGTGACGCTGAAATGTGGTGTGAGAGCTTAACGTTTTAATTAGCATACATAAACACACACACACACACACACACACACACACACACACACACACACACACATAAATACATCCAAATACAAGAGGCAGGGAAAGAATGAGCATTTCCACACCTCATCCACCACCGTCATTAACAACAACAACAAAAACAACAGCAATAACAACCACCCACCAGCAAGCACAATTTTCACCGCCACTAACAAGAACAACAACAACAGCAACCTTTTAAAGCAGGCACAAACACCACACCCACCACCACCACCACCACCACCTCAACAACAACAACAACAACACCCACTAAGGAGGTGCTTAACTCAGGAGCAATGGCGGGACACCTGTGGAATGATAATTAGCTAACACACGCACCTGGAATACCTCTCCCTCCCTCCCTGCTCCATTCTCTTCTTCCCTCCCCCTCCTCCTCTCTCTCTCTCTCTCACTCACTCCTTTCCTCCTCTGTTCTTTCCTTTTCTACCTCTCCTTCTTTTCCTTCAAACTCATTCTTCGTTAATTTTTCTTTTCCATTCTTTCTTATTCCTTGATTTTCTTTACCCCTATCTTTTTTTCCCTTGTTTTCTTTTATCCTTGTTCTCCTTCTATTCCTCTCCCTTCATTTCTCTTTCATTATCTCTTTCCCTTCTCTTCTTCCTTTTCTATTTTTTTCTCTTATTCTTCCCTTTTTCTTTCCCCCTCTCGTCCCATCCCGTTTCTTCTACTTCTCTCTCCCATCATCTCCCTTTTCCTCCTCTTCTTTCCTCTTCTACGTCTCCTTCTCTTCCTTCCCACCTACTTTTCCTCTATTTTCCTTTTTCCCTTTTGTTCCAGTTTTTCCTTCTGTTTCTCTCCCCTCTTTTCGCACCCATTATCTCCCTTCCCCTTTCCTTCTTTCCTTTTCTACCTCTCATTTTCTTCCATCCTCTTTTCCTTCTTCTTTCTTTCCCTCTCTCCCCCACTCCCTCCTTTTCTCTTCTTTTCTATGTCTTCTTTTCTTCCTTTCTATTCATTCTTCCTCTATTGTTTTTCCTTCCCGCCTTCGTTTTAACTCAATTCTTTTATTTTTTTCCTTCCTATCTCCCTTTTCCTCTTCTTCCTTTCCTCTCCTTTTCCAATCCCTTTCTCCTCTTTTTACGACTTCCTCGCTCACTCTTCTTACACTTTCTCTTCCTTTACTCTTTCTCTGCCCACTCTTTCTTCCTCTTCCTCTTCCTCCACCTCTCTGCTTTCCCTCCTTTGCCTCCTTTCTCCTCTTGCTTCCTTTTTTATTCCACTGCCATACTCTCTCTCTCTCTCTCTCTCTCTCTCTCTCTCTCTCTCTCTCTCTCTCTCTCTCTCTTCCCCTCTCCCTCCTTGAGACACATATCGGATGAAACAATGCGAGGGGGAACAAGAGGGAGAAAGAGAAAAAGAAAAGGTGTAGATTGTTAATTAGAAAAACGAATTAAGAGAATGTTTTTGCGATGTAATTTAGTCAGTCTTCCTGCGAGGCTTACGTGTGTCTGTCTGTTTGTGTCTGTCTGTCTCTGTTTGTCCGTGTGTGTATGTCTATAAGTGCCTTTGTTTGTGTTTGTGTGTGTGTGTGTGTGTGGTGGTGAGGGGGGGGAGGGTGTCTGTCTCTCTCTCCCTCTCTTCTCTCCCTCTCTTCAAGTACTTCCATCTTATCTCCATGCACTCTTTTATTCCCCCGTTATTGTGTTACATACCTTATCTGCTCTCCTCGCCTGCTCCCATTCTGTTGTCTGTCCCTTCGTGTTGCAGCCCTTGTACAATATCCCTTCCATTGTCCCTTGGCGTCCCTTTCTCCTCTGTTGTAAGCTCTCGTATTATCTGCCTTCCCCCTTTCTCCTCCCTCTCTCTGCCTGAACCGGTCATTTTATCAAGTCTATTTTTGCCTTCCTTCCTTCCTTCCTTCCTTCCCTTGCATTGTTTCCATGTGGTAATATCTCCCCCGCCTCCTAAATATTCCCTAGTCTTCCTTAACCCTATTCTTACCCTTGCTAACTAACCTTTACTTGCCGTTCACCCTCTCACCTCACCCGACTGCCCGGTTTGCCCTTCCTTCCTCCCTTCCTCCCATGCTTGCTTCCTCTCGCTTCCCTTCCTTTACCATTCCCCTGCCCTTCACCTTCTAATTAACGCCACCAGCTTTCTCCTGTTCATCCCCCTTCCTTCTTCACCTTTCCTTATTTTCTCTCTTTCGCTATCTATATTATGTTTCGTCTTCTGCCATCATCTTCTCTTTCCTTCCTTTCTTTCTTTCTTTTTTAAGCACCACCAACTTCCTCTTGTCCTTTCCCCTTCCTCTTTCCCTCTTCTTGCCTCCTTTCCCTCTCCTTACTTTCTCTGTTTCCCTTCCTATACCCCGTTTCGTCCTCTCCCTCCATCCTCTCTTTCCTTTCACCTCGCCAGCTTCCTCCTGTTCTTTCCCTCTTCTTGCCTTCTCTTCCCCTTTCCCTTCCCTTATCCCGTATCGTCTCCTCCCTTCATCCTCTCTTTCCTTTCCTTCTTCCTTTCACCTCGCTAGCTTTCTCCTGTTCTTTCCCTCCTTCCTCTTTCCCTCTTCTTGCCTCCTCTTCCTCTTTCCCTTCCCTTATCCCGCATCGTCTCCTCCCTTCATCCTCTCTTTCCTTTCCTTCTTCCTTTCACCTCGCTAGCTTTCTCCTTTTCTTTCCCTCCTTCCTCTCCTCTCCTCTCCTTACTTTCTGTCTTTCCCTTTCTACATCCCGTTTCGTCGTTTTCACTTTTCCCCTTCTTTCTCTTTTCATTTCACCTCGTCAGCTTCCTTGTTTCCCTAATTCTCTTTTCCCTTTTTATATCGTGAGCTCTTCTTTCGTTTCTCAGTGCCCCTTTCTTATTCTGTTCCCCTTGTGATTTTTTTCTTTCTCTTTTGTTTGTGAGTCATTTCTTCTTCTTCACGTCTCTTCCTTTCTTTGAGCCCGATGTCATGTCTCTCCTTTATTCTCCTTTTCCTTCTTCCTTCTTTCCTTCACCTTGTAATCTCTATCTTTTCTTTCCGTGTCCTGTATTTATCTTCTTCTCTCTTCCTCTCTTTGAGCACGATGTCATCTCTTTTCTTTATTTTCCTTTTCTTCCTCTCTTTTTTCCTTCACCTTGTAATCTCTCTCTTTTCTTTCAGAGTCATATATTTCTCTTCTTCTCTCTTCCTTTCTTGCAGCAGGTGTCATCTCTTTCCTCTATTCTCCTTCCCTTCTTTACTTCACCTCTTAATCTCTTTTCTTTTTTCTCTGTGTGTCATACACTTCTATTCCTCTCTCTTCCTTTCTTTCAGGCAGGTGTTATGTCTTTCCTCTATTATACTTCTTTTTCTTCCTTTTTTCCTTTACCTCATAATCTATCTTTTTCTCTTTTCGTGTCATATATCTCTTCCTTTCTTTCAGGCAGGTGTCATCTCTTTTCTCTGTTCTTTTCTTTCTTCCTTCTTTCCTTCACCTCGTAATCTAACCTTCCTCTTTTCTGGTGTCATTTATTTCTACTCCTCTCCTCCTTTCCCTCAGCCCAATGTCACATATCCTCTCTATCCCCCTTCCCTTCCCGTTCTCTCCCTTTCACCGTGCACCTCCACCTCAATCTTTTACAACGTGACCTTTCTCTACCCTCTCACTCTCTCCCTTCCTTCTTCCCCTCCTCTCTCCTTGACCTCGTGCCTCCTCCTCCATCCTTTAAGTAACATGACCTTCTTTCTCTACCCTCTCCCTCTCTCTCTCCTTTCGTTCTTCTCCCCTCGCCTGGTCAACTTTCCTTTCTTGTAACCTCTTCCCTTCTCTTCCTTTCTCTTTTAAGTCATGAAACCTCTGACTCCTCTATTTTCCTTCCTTTTCTCTTCCTTTTTAAATAATGTAACTTTTGACTCCTTTATTTTCCTTCCTTTTCCTTCCCTTTTTAAATAATGTATAATTGACTCCTTTATTTTACATCCTTTTCTTTCCTTTTTAAATCATGCAACCTCTGTCGTTTTCTTGATTTCCTTTCCCTTTCTTTCCTTTTCTAATTCATGTAATCTGTCTCTTTTCCTCTTTTAATCACGTAATCTGTCTCCTTCATTTCTCTTCTCTTTATGTTCCTTTTCCTCTAAATAATGTAACTTATCTCCTTTATTTTCCATTCCATTCCCTCTTTAAATCATGTAACCTCAATCTCCTTCCCTCTCCCTCTTTTCCTCTAACATCCTTCCCTTTTTACTTCTTTCTCCTTTCTTCCTCTTCCTTTCCTTCTTACATCCTCTTTCTCCCTTCTTCCTCTTCCTTTTCCTCTTACACCGTCATCCTTTACCTCAGTCTCCTCCCCACCTCCCCTTCCTTTTCCTCTAACATCCTTCCATTTCAATTCTTTCTCCCTCCTTCCTCTTCCTTTCCTTCTTACATCCTTACCTTTAACCTCTTCCCCTTCCTTTTCCTTTTTCACCATCATTCTTTAACCCAGTCTCCTCCCCACCTTCCCTTCCTTTTCCTCTCACAGCCTCACTCTTCACCTCAGCCTCCCCCTCCTCCCCTTCCTTTCCCTCTCACATCCTCACCTTTCACCCTCCTCCCCGCCACACCTCACCGCCACCACGCCCACCTGTCGCCTCGTCTTACCTGGCCGGGTGGAGGGGGTGAGGGAGCGCCCGTCAACGCTCCACGCGGTGAGGGACACGTGTCGGGCCACAGTCGGAGGAACGTCGCAGGAGAAGACTACGGCGCCGCCCACCACACCCGTCGCGTCGCTCACCCCGACCTCGAAGCGCTGCATCACCACTGGAGGAAGACAGACACACAGGGACGTTAACATACGGCCTGAGTTTCACCTGTATTACACTGGGAACATGGGGACGATTTTAACCTTTCCTTAGAGTTAATAATTTACCTTTTCTAAGTTGATGTAGAGAAATTTCACCTTTCGTTACACACAGAGCATGGGGACGAATTTATCCTTTCCTCAAACAAAAGCTGATATTTTCCTTTTCCTTACAGTTAACAATTTACTTTTCCTAAGCTAAAATTCACCTTCACCTTTTCTTACCTGGGAGCGCCGTGTCACAACTTTACTTTCCCTTACACAAAGTAGCAACTAATCCCTCTTTCTTTACACAGACTTAATAATTTACCTTTCCCTACACAGGTAAGTTAATACGGAGATGATATTCACCTTTCATTTCATGGCGAAGTAACATAAGGACGAATTTCACAACTTTACTTTCCCTTACACAAAGTAGCAGCTAATCCCTCTTTCTTTACACAGACTTAATAATTTACGTTTCCATACACAGGTAAGTTAATACGGAGATAATATTCCCTTTCCCTTTCATGGCGAAGTAATATAAAGACGAATTTCACATTTTCTTACCTGGGAGCGCCGTGTCACAACAATGGGAAAAACACAAAAACATCTTACGTATTAATCATGTAAACTAAAAACCTACACGTTCCATTTCCTTGTACGCCCTGAGGCAGCTTAAGGTATTCAGTATGCCTAACCTACATATAAGGATGATTGTAGTAGTGTGCGAGTTAAAAGAGAAGGGGAAAAACCGCCTCCTCTACCTCATCACTGCGCTGTACGTTTTCTTTCCGCAATAGTAAGAGTAAACGATTATATTCCTTGTCATCCCCCGCCCCTACCCCGTGTGACCACCGTACCAGATTATCGTACTCAGAGCATAGTATTAACCGTTTTCTGACGCCTAACTATTGCCAAGAAACATCAGGATCTAACTCTTTTAACGATATATTTACCGGTTTCTGACGCCTAACTATTGCCAAGAAACATCAGGATCTAACTCTTTTAACGATATATTTACCGTTTTCTGACGCCTAACTATTGCCAAGAAACATCAGGATCTAACTCTTTTAACGATATATTTACCGGTTTCTGACGCCTAATTATTGCCAAGAAACATCAGGATCTAACTCTTTTAACGATATATTTACCGTTTTCTGACGCCTAACTATTGCCAAGAAACATCAGGATCTAACTCTTTTAACCATAACTAATAAATGAGTTTCGTTATTGGAGCCCAGAAGACAGTTTTGGCGTAGGAAGTCGGGAAATATAAGCAGCTGAGTACGACAATCTGGCAACGTTGCGTGTGACCTGTGTGTTTATTTGTGTGTAAATAAGCAAAATCTATTCCGCCGGGTCTGGTGAAGCTCTCCGGCGTTTAGTTTCACCGGGGATCTTTTTCATTTAATTTTCTTAGCCACGGAAATTAATACCAAGACGAAAAGGATAGACGCCTGGCTGTGTTTGTCTTTATCATTCCGTCTGTTCTTCTCATTAAAGCAGGGAAATTAATTGGTACACCTTGTTGCTTCATTTCTATTATCCTTTTTTTTCTACCTCTTCAAACACGAGTATTATTCTCAAGACGGATCATATGTCAGTTCACAGCATTTCCAGGAAGACACCTTACATATGTTTTGTTTTTAAATCATTAATATAATTTTTAAATCAAGTTAATTAATAGAAAGGGGAGGAAACCAGGTAGCTGCCTTCTATTTTTTGTCTTCCCTCTCCTCCGTCTCTTGTATATTTACACATACAAATTAGAGGAAGACTGGAAGGAGAGGGAGAAAGATAAATACCTCATGTTTCTTCTTCTCTCTCTCTCTCTCTCTCTCTCTCTCTCTCTCTCTCTCTCTCTCTCTTCTCTTCTCTTCTCTTTTATTATTTTATTCTCTTCTCTTTTATTTTCTCCTCTTCTCTTTCCTTTCCTTTCCTTCCCTTCCCTTCTCTTCTCTTCTCTTCTCTTCTCTTCTCTTCTCTCTCTCTCTCTCTCTCTCTCTCTCTCTCTCTCTCTCTCTCTCTCTCTCTCTCTCTCTCACACACACATACACACACACACACACACACTAGTTGGACCCACAGATTAAAGGAGGAGAAGGAAGAATGTCGAGGCTTCTATTTTTCTTAATTACCAACACAAATTATAGGAATTAAAGGGGAAAACTGAGGCTTGATTTTGACTCCCATATGAATACGCGGCAATGATAAGGGACGAGGGAAAAAAAGAGAGGGATCTTTTCCTTTTCCCTTTCACACAAACACAAATTAGAGGGAGATAGAGACATAGAAAAGACTTCCATACACATACAAATCACACGACGGGGGTACATAGGAATAAAATTGTTTACCCTTACTACTACAAAAAGAAAACGTACTGCACAGTAATGAGGTACAAAGGGCAATGCTTCCCTTTCTCTCTTTTTAACTGGCACACAATTACAAAGATACACACAAAATAAATACAACAGCAGAAACAGCGAGCACAAACTCATCTTTCACCCCACAGAGGCGGAGAATACGGCTGAACATCCAACCTGTGTTACGCGTATACATAGAAAATGGGAAGAGAGAGAACCAGAGAGAACGGGTAGAGGGGAAGGGAGGGAAAGAGGGGGGACGTAAAAGATATATCGCAACATTTTAATTTCCCTCGAAAATATACACTTTATGCAGGGGAGTCCGCGATACCAGGAAAGAGAACACAATAACCAGGGACAAGAGGATGGAGCGGCGTAAGGGAAGGCTTATGAGGGCGGCGACGGAGCGACAGACTATCCAGAACTCTTCTACAGACGGAGGAGTGGAATCGAAGCCTCATTGAACCTAAATATAAACGTAAATCATACAACTCGTCAGTGCTGATACTCGGGTGGGGGAGGCATGATGGGAGTGGAAGAGAAGTAATAGAAGGGAGTGTTTTATATAATTTCATTGTTTTATGCTTGTTTTTTTCTGCTGTGGGTAGAATCGAAGCCTCATTCCACCTCGTCAGTGCTGATACTCAAGGGGAATAGGAATGAAGGGACTGGAAAAGAAATGTGAGGGAGATGGGAGTGTTTTGTAATCTTTTAACCTTATTCTTATGTCTGTTGTGAGTGGAATCGAAACATTATTCCACCTACAAATAGACATAAATACTTCAACTCGTCAGTGCCGATACGAGGCAGGAATGGAGTGGAAATGGAGGGTCGAGAGTGCGAGGCGTTTTTAATTTCCTGTTAGCATTTTGTATTTATTCTTATGTCTGATATTAATCGAAGCCTTATCCCAGCTTGAAAGATACACTGATCCAACGTTGATACTTTGGTGATATGACGGGAGGGGAGGAGGAGTGTGTAGGAGAAGGGTGCGTTTCATATTCTTCCACTTACTTTTCCCTTTTCATAATCCGTCTGCCTCATTCCAAATATAAACAAACCAGAATTCTAGGAAATCGTTAGTGCGGAATACTGAGGTAGGCAAGGTATAAAGGGAGGGGAGGAGCGGCGAGTTTCATATTCTTTCAAACTCTTTCTCTATTTATTCACTTGTCTGCGGCTCTCTCCTAATGCCCCACCCCTTGATGGCCGCTCACTGACTGGACTGAAAAGGCAAATATAGTTTCTCTTATATTTTAGGTTCCACGCAAAACAGAGAAACGAGTCCGGAAAATTATTCCTGTTCAGACTTTCCAAGCAGCAGGAAAAAACAATCTGAAAAATGTTATTAATAAGGAGAATGAAAACTGGGCATTTTCTAGAATCACTTACGAGAAAAGGCTTATCAGAAGACTACGGGGAATGCAGAGGGAAATAATAACTAAATAACGTGTACATGTTAAAAGTGACGGGAATAATTCACCGCGGAAAGAAAGCAGGAACATTCAAAGACAAATTTATGTGCGCTGATCAATCGTGCAGAGAAGCATTTGAAACGTGTGCATATTTTATGATGTTGAATAGCCTTTGAATTCGGAGCTCGGCTATTTGTTGTTGAGTTTTTTTATTTCGTTTCGTTTCTACTGAAGAGAATAATTAGGTTTTGCTTCTTTATTCTCGTTTATTATTTTTCCCTTCTTTGCCGAGCTGAAAAACGTGATCGCAGCCAAAAACTCGGCGAATTAAAAAGCAGGCCCGGAGGATGTATTGCGTTTTTATTAATATATTTATATCTGCGCACAAGTATTTTGCATATTAATACAATTTTTATTCGGCATAAATCCGCTCAACAGAAAATTGGTTCATAAATTCGTCTATTTCGAAAAAATGAAAAGACTGCTTATGTATACATGCGTGTGGGAATACATATTTGCACACACACACACACACACACACACACACACACACATCACCGGGCTCATAACAAACCAAATTCCATACAAGGTTCGGAGAGTCATACATAATGTTTTTTTTTTTGTTTGTTTGTTTGTTAGTTTTTTTTTTTTTTGGATCATCGCTCAATCCACGTGCACGGCTAAACCTCGGATTAATGTTTGTGTGTGTGTGTGTGTGTGTGTGTGTGTGTGTGTGTGTGTGTGTGTGTGTGTGTGTGTGTGTGTAGCGGGACACGCCTCCACTTCCGGGATGTTTTATAAGAGCACCTCAAGGATTAATACAAGTAACTAATGGGAAACGTACGCCCGGGGCCGCGTAGCTTCACTCACTCGCTCCCTATAATCGCCTTTCTATAATCGTGCACATGACTACTCATTCTATCATTTATTTTTATTACTATTTTATTTATATTTTACTATTTTACTATTTTTATTGCTGATTTTTTCCTATTTATATTTCACTCTTTAC